>NC_090731.1:5659499-5661988 GCF_036898095.1 Palaemon carinicauda
GAAAGGAAACAAGGAAAAATTAAATATCTTAAGAACAGGAACAACAATGAAATAAATATTTCCCATATAAACTATAAAAAGTTTAACAAAACAAGAGGAAGAGTAGTTAGACAGAATAGTGTGCCCGAGTGTACCCTCAAGCAAGGGAACTCCAACCCAAGACAGTGGAAGACCATGGTACAGAGGCTATGGCACTACCCAAAAGAGAACAGTGGTTTGATTTTGGGGTGTCCTTCTCCTAGAAGAGCTGCCTATCAGAGCTAAAGAGTCTCTTCTACCCTACCCAAGAGGAAAGTAGCCACTGAACAATTACAGTGCTGTAAATAACCCCTTGAGCTAAGAAGACTTGTTAGGTAATCTCAGTTTTTGTCAGGTGTATGAGGACAGAGGAGAATCTGTAAGAAATAGGCCAGATTATTCGGTGTCTGTGTAGGCAAAGAGAAAGAACCGTAACCAGAGAGAAGGATTTAATGTAGTACTGTCTGGCCAGTCAAAGGACCCCATAACTCTCTAGTGGTAGTATCTCAACGGGTGGCTGGTGCTCTGGCCAACATACTACCTGTGAATTTCGGTTCAGCAGATGACCGGGGAGGGGGAGGGGAGCGTTTTCAAAACTATGGAGGTACACTCGGGCATTCTGTTCTATCTTATTTCTCTTACTCTTGTTTTATTAAAATCTTTATAGTTTATGAAGAAAATATTTATTTTAATGTTACTGTTTTTAAAATATTTTATTTTTTCCTTGTTTCCTTTCCTCACTGGGTTACTTTCCCTGTTGGGGCCTCTGGGGTTATAGTATCCTGCTTTTCCAACTAGGTTTATAGGCTAGCAAGTAATAATAATAATAATAATAATAATAATAATAATATTAATAATAATAATAATAATAATATAGATCTGAGAGCCCTATATCAGATTCCACAGAGAGATAATCACGCCAAGAGAAGGTCTATATTTCTTATAACTGTCGACCCCCAAAAAAGGTCAGGGAACTGTAGTATGACCTCCCATTGCTACGCATAGAATAGAAACCAACAAACAGCGATGAGGAGGTCCCAAAAGCGCATCCATTTCCATATCGTTTGCAAAGATGGGTGACCCAAAATTGCAAAGTGAGGCCAAGGGCACAGGGAAGCGCGGATCTGCCATCACTATGGTAACAATGGCATCTTTGCATACTCCTAGTCTCCTTATCCTGGAACTAATGAGAGAGAGAGAGAGAGAGAGAGAGAGGAGAGAGAGAGAGAGAGAGAGAGAGAGAGAGAGAGAGAGATGCTTGCTGTCAAAATTTATTTCGGCAGATATAAATAGCATTCTTTATTGAGCAATGACGCATTTGTTCCATGATAGACAAGAAGTCGGTTAATGGATGTGTTTGAAGGATACTGTTTAAAATAATTGGAAAACACAACGAAACAACTAAATACATATTTTTCTAAAAAGTCAGTTCATCATTGTACGTGAGGATAAAGTATTATTACACGAGATTTAAGTGGTGACCAACATTGAGAATTATAGGATTTTTGTAGCCAGAAATTATATTTCATCCACAAGGATAAAGTTAATGAAAATTCTCAAACGGCTCTGTACTTTAGCATAGCAGATAATTCCCATCAAAGAAATCTATGCTAGATTTTTTTTCCATTGAGATGACATAAAGATAAATGAACAGATGTATAGATTTTTTAGTAAATAGTAGAAATTTTGTACAATCTTGAGACCTATTAATTTATAAAGATTTTAAACAACGTAGAATCAATATAAAATAAATTCTCCTTAAGCTCTATACTTTATATTGAAGTTTCTTAAGATATATCGGAGAAAAATAAAATTACAGATGTATAGATTTTTTTAATAAATAAGTAGTTTATAAAGATGTGTTTAAACAACGTAGATACATTAAAAAAAAATTATCTCTTTTTAAATTTGTAGAATCTATACTTTTCTTGTGCTTAATGCTTTTTATCGTAGTCTCTTAAGATATATGCAACAATAATGAGCCTCTTATTGGTATTTAGGAAACAGTGTTTTAATGGTACAAAAATAGTCCACTCTCATCCAATAGAAAGGGACTCGGGATAATGAGGTTGTTAAGGCATCCAGGATTTGATCACCCCATTCCAGCGGATACTGGAACTAATAATGTAGCTATAGATGAAGATTTTTATTCACAAACAGATAGTGCAACCGAGGAGGGACATGTTCATTTCATGTTGCATGCAATAAAAGGTGACTGTGGAGACCTAAATGACCCTCCATGAGAGATCCTTTCAATATTATGGACCCTGGTTAGATATCGATGAATTATTCAAGGCAGAAGATAAAAATGGAAAAAAAAGGAAGATATAAAACTCTGAGACACTTGTTCTTTCGGGAACTTTCCGCATATAAGGACCGTTTGGATGAAGGCAACAAAGTGGTCGATGTTTTCTTAATGGGAACATTCTTGGATGATAGGACAATAGTAAAAGAGCGATGGGATGAAATAA
>NC_090731.1:5662488-5674988 GCF_036898095.1 Palaemon carinicauda
TCACGTTGCACACTCGAGATGTTCTTCTGGTTATAGGATATCATTATCTCTCCTTTTGTTTGAGGAGTTTGATAAGGAAGACAGGGATCTGGCATCATACAGTGTTACCAGATCCCTGTCTTCAGTTTTCCCACTTCTGACGTCATTGACTCTTATTTTCACTAACTATTTTGGCCTGGTATCACTGCCCGTCTGCCATGCTCGATCGTGTGGACAGGGCTTAACGGAGCGCGGGTCAAGTTTAGAGGACCCAGCGCCTAAGTCACTTATTAAACTGCAGGTTACCCAGACTAGATGGTGGATATAGTACGGTCTTAAAAAAAAACAGCAAGACCAATAGCATGTATTTGCTTCTTCTAGATGTAAATGTTAGAACGATGGTCTTACTTCATTCTTCTATCTTTTTCTTTAGCTTTTGGATATAAAACTGTTGGATATGCTATACTGTAGTAAGATTTAAAATTGGGATATAAAACTGTTGGATATACTGTACTGTAGTAAGATTTAAAATTGGGATATAAAACTGTCTGATATACTGTACTGTAGTAAGATTTAAAATTGGGATATAAAACTTTTTGATATACTGTACTGTAGTAAGATTCAAAATTGGGATATAAAACTGTTGGATATACTGTACTGTAGTAAGATTTAAAATTGGGATATAAAACTGTTGGATATACTGTACTGTAGTAAGATTTAAAATTGGGATATAAAACTGTTAGATAAGATCTAGAAAAAAAAAGTAGCAAGGCCAGAGGCACATATTAGTTTATTTCAGACGTAAATGTTAAAACTATGGTCTTTTACTTCTTTCTTCTTATGATTACCTTTTTCATCTTTGATACACAAATCTTTCATTTTTTACGTGAATTAGCATATCTCTTGTTGGAAGAATTAGATACTTTGCAATTATATTGAAATTTTGCAAGAGAAAGGTACGTACGTTCAAGAGCGTTGCTAGTGGTTTAGGAGAGAGAGAGAGAGAGAGAGAGAGAGAGAGAGAGAGAGAGAGAGATCGCCACTATAAATCTATAAATCTCAAATTCTGAAAAAGGGATATTTATATTTTGTCATCTAGGTAAGGTTTCCCGCTTTCCTTTTCGTTATATCTTATACTTGATTTTAAGGTTTTATTCTTATCCTTCCCTAAGTTTTATATCACCGACAGTCAATAATTGATAACTTGGATCAGTTCTATCAACTCTGCTTTAAAAAAAAACATGAGAAACCAGTTTACGAAAATCATTTAATTTCAACATTATGCCAGTAAAGTTATCCGCATCATGTTAAATTTCAAGAATGTCCTCTTTAAATAGGCTGTCTTAACACGTGGGTTGAAACATTACGGTAATCATATATTAGATCTCTGAGAGTAAGTTGCCTCCCAGCGATAGTCCCCTAAGAGCAGCGACAACCATTACATCATAGTTACCAAAATCAGCATGTGAATATTTATAATAAACTTTTGTAGGACGACCTAAGAGACTACAGAATTTTGCTCTAATTCTGTTGCAAAAGATCTTTCATAATTCTGACCATCCTTAAGATTCAGTTCTTCACGGCCTCTTCTATCCTGTTCATAATACTAGACATGCAGTTAATCCTAATAGTCAAGCCTACTCCCTCATGAGACTCGACACTACACAGTATTCTAGAAGTTTCATTCCAGCTGTGACCAAGTTGTGGAATGATCTTCCTAATCGGGTAGTTGAATCTGTATTACTCAAGTTACAAATTGCAGCAAGTGTTTTCAAGTAGAGCAGGCTGGCAGTCTTTTTATTGTTTATATATAAAATTTCTGTTTTGTTAGTTTTTAAATATATTTTAATTGCTCATCAAATTTGAGTTGATAATTATAGGGTTATGATGGTTCAAAGGTTTCGGCGGCCATCTTGGACGCCATCTTGAAAAACCCACTTTTCTGGGGGTCATAGTTTGGTAAACTTTTAGTATGTTAAAAAGTACATGAAAACCTTCCAGAATCAGTTGAGAAACCTTTTGTTACAATTTTTGGGGGTTAAACCGTATTTTGCCCCGACTACAATACAGTATATAGCCAGACACTTGCTCTTTATTATATAGGGGAGATGCAGGAAACTTAAGTTAAAGAGTATGGAGTCACTCGTGTTTCACCAATGAATAAAACCGATAAAAAAATATATTGAAAATATCACAGTTTGCAAGATTCTTTGCGTGGTTATTATCGTACCTAATATTATATACGAGTAATTGAATGAACATAATATATATCATAAGCTTCATAATGCTAATTGAACATTGAGCTAACGATAATAAATTACCTGTTTTGTAGCTTATTTGAATAGGAATTTTCCCTCTGTGTGACGTCATAACATAGGTGATAAGATTATCGAAGGCCCTATTTTTATAAGGTTGATTATCGGAAGCCATTATAGGTGATGTCTTGCGTTTTTTTTTTGTGTAATGTATACGCGCATATATATATATATATATATATATATTTTTGGGCTCAAGCCATGTCGTCCTGATGGAAGTTCCTATAGGGTAGCTTCCTAGGGTATATTACAACTACGGCGATATTCCCAGAGAATTTACCTTAAGGTACCAGAATTCTAACTCCTGGAGCGAGTATCCCTCGTGAAAGGGATATCGCGACATATCAGAGGACGTATTCTAGACACGTCACATGGCAATCTACGACCTGAACAGAGATTCGTCGTCTCGTAGGAGGGAGATTGACGAGATACGAATTCGGGAAAGAAAAAGGGGAGCCGCTCCCAAGGCTTCCCTATCCCCCGATTCGTATGCGTGCCTGGCGCCAATCCTGGCGCCATCTGTATTCCTTTTTGCGTAGCTTAACAACTCGGTGTTTTTTTCCTGTTTTTCTCGCAAATCTTGGATTTATTCAGCTTTTCATGGCTTCTTCGTCTTCGTTGACCTCGGATAAGTTGAGTATAGTGTCTGTTATGTATAAATGTAGGCTCTTGGTAAAATTTTGAGTGATTAATAGGATTAATCTTTGATACAAGAGCCGTAGCCTACCAGAGGTGTCCTGGACACTGTCACTCGCTAGGTATAAATTAGTTAGTCAGAGTGACATTCCTGGTTGTTTTGCTTAATAAAATTTAGCTATTTAGCTTTACATAGGATTTCCTTTCGTGCTTAGTATTATTTGGCGAAGTATTCGCCATTCTGGCCTACGCTAGGCCATGTAGCCTAGTCGTTTGGTCCTAGTACTTAATGCATGATTATGGTTTTTTCCGAGTGTAATTAAAATTTTATTGAAGCTTTAGGCTATATTTTATACATGTTAGACTGTGTGGAATATTTCCAAGATTGTATACGTGAGAGTTTCGGTGAATTAGGTAATCGATTCTCTTGGTGCCTAGGCTAATTGCTTATGGAGCCTTAGTATACTTTATCATACTCCCCGGTTGCTTTCTTTTCTTCGGAGAAGGTATGCAATCCCTTTCCCTCTGTTTAAGCCTTGGGCTTATCCCTAAGTGGTTTTTTCCGAATTTATTTTCGATAAAACTATACTAGGGTGTTACTGTACCTTCCTGTTCCAGCAGAGTCTGGTTCAAAGAGGGTCAGAACAACAGAGTTTTTAGTCTGAGTCCGTGTTGTTTGGCTTGGGGCAGAGTCTCCCTCGCTGACCTAACACTTACAAAGGGAGCTGAGCTCCCTTAGGTC
This sequence comes from Palaemon carinicauda, assembly GCF_036898095.1. Classification (NCBI taxonomy): domain Eukaryota; kingdom Metazoa; phylum Arthropoda; class Malacostraca; order Decapoda; family Palaemonidae; genus Palaemon; species Palaemon carinicauda. Next base: position 5,666,161 of record NC_090731.1, read on the forward strand.
ACTGTCGAAGGTTTCTGTAGTTATGATTCCTTCTTGTGTGATCGACCAGACTAAGTCTTGTTGCTGTTCTCGGGGAGGATAAATCTTCCCTTGGGAGTTGCAACGCCTTCCTTGCTTTGGTGCTCTGGAAGCTGGCAGCGTATTATACTACTGCGCTGGCCCTTTCCCTTAGATCTCCCTTAGGCTAAGACAGAGTTCTTGGCTACGGGTGATCTGTCACTAAAGCAAGGTTGGCAGGACCCCTCTTGTCCCTTCCCCCTCTATCTCCGTAATGGCCTAGCCATTACTGTACTGTACCTTGCCGGCCGGCAGAGCTGGCCGGCAGGGGTATTACTGTACCACATGTCATTCTACTTCTGGACCTAGTATAGGTTGGGATTTGGATTGACTAAGCCCATTGCCGGCCGGCAGAGACGCTGGACGGCAAGGGTCTTATGTTTTCGAGTGCTGCCCGGACCTCTCTTGGTCCCTCATCCATGCCTGCCGGCAGAGCCGGACGGCATTGGTCAAGGAAGCCTGAATTAAGTTTCTCCCCTTCCTTATATGCACTCTTTCGGTTGCCGGGCTGGGGGGGTTGTGTACACTCTTATCCCGGCATCCATTCTATTTTCTTCTAGTGCTGTACCTGTCCCGGCAGCCGGCCTATGAGGCCGGCAGCCGGGCAGGGGGTAGTCTTCTGGTTCTTTTGCTGCCGGCTGGCATCGGTCTTGTACCTTTGCCGGCCGGCTTATGTCAGTCCTTGTCTGCCGGTCACCAAGAGTGTGGCCGGCAGCTGGTTACTACCTTGTGTAGTTACTGGCCGGCAATCATTGCCGGCCAACACTGGCTGTTGCTGGCCGGCAGCTGCTGCCGCCGGCACAGGCATTTGAACCAGAGGGCTGCCGCCCTATAGCTGTTAAGTAGTATACTTTAAAGCTAATTGTGGTGTGTGCCGGCCGGCAAAGGCAGGCCGGCACACATCCTCCTATACTGTACTAGTATTCTTCTGTATAGCATATACAGTAAGAAGAAAAACTATAGTAAAAAGTTTAGGTACAGCACTGTATCTTCTAACACTATTGTGTTTTCTTACACAGCCCTTTGCTGTTGCCCTCAGACAGGAAGCAGAGTTCTTCCCCGTCTATTATCCAGGATTTTTAAAATCATTGCCTAGGTGTGAGCTCCACCTGTTTCCTATGGAAACCTTGCATTGGTTACTCTAGTAGAGATAAACCATTTTTGATTTTATTATCTGGAAGGCTGCAACAATGGGTTGTGAGGGAAACACAAGTGTGTGTCTTTCATTTATGAATTGTTATGCTATACTATGCATATCCAGTGATACATAGTTCACTTGATACTCATGGAAATTTCTTCTCTTTACAGAAGGACACTCCGAAGTGGGGAAGTGCTTTCTGCAATGTCAGCAGCAAGAACCTCTGCGGACATGAGTTTTGTAGGAGACACGCAGCATACGCTGTCTCCAAGGATGATCTCCGGTATTGGGACCCTCAGGTATGTACTGTGTGCACTAACCTGATTAATGAGACATTTAAATAGCTAGGAAGAAGCTTCGTACCTGGGTAAGGGGGCTTCCAAAAGTACACTTCTGGCCCTTATCTTCCAAGTGAGAAGATGAGGGCGTATCTTTTCCCTAAGGCATCAGCTGAGGCAGTGATTCCCCAGCCTCAAGAGGAGATCCCCTAAGTTCAGATCCAGGTGGATGCTGAAGTCGCGGTCGCGATGCAAGACATCCAGCTAAATGACAGGATATCTGATGTGGACGGGTGTCAGGAGGAAGACCTCCTTGCAGAAGCCCAGGATGAAGTTCAAGTCCCTCTACATCGGCCGGTCTCCCAGTAGAGCTGGGACAGGCCCTCTCTTCTATTGTTGGAATGATCCAACAAATGCAGAAGGAGAATCAGGAGAAGGCGGCTGCAATGGAACTGCGAATGCAGTGCCTTGCAGAATCACATGGGCCCCAGAAAAGCTCAATGTGAAAGACCTTCCTTTGTGCTCGGATGCTAACCCATGGAGGTATGCTGAGCACATGTCGATGACGACTGGAAAGATCGTCATCTCGGATATGCTGGGCTCAGTTCCCCTGGAGGGTGGAATTCTGGCCCAGCAAGGGCACCATATCCGGACTGTTATGTCCGGCTGAGGAAGGAACCAGCTTCAAAGGAGGAGGCAGAGCCGAAGGAGGTCATAGTGATGACCATGCTAAGGCTCAAGCTCTACTTTCATCTTCGATGAAAGAGAGGGGCTTCTCTAACTCAAAGGTAGCTGCATTGAATAGGAAGCTCCCTTCCTTTGTGTCCTCGCCTACTAGAGCCTTCCCCCCTTTTTACAGAAAGGGTTTCTGGCTGTACTAAAAGCAATCGAGGCCGGCAAGTCTTGCCCCTCCCTAGAGGAGTGTAAACCCTTGTCGCTGGCCCTGCCTATGGACCACAAAGATTGGAAGGACGTCCATCTTACGTTCTAAGTGGAAAGTTGGAGGCTGATATTGCCGGACGTCAGTTCGGCAAGGACCCCCCCTAAGCTGTCTGACTTTCTTTTGCGAAGTGAGCTCGATACAAAAGAAAGACTGACTGCCTCAATGTCTCTTCAGACTACTCTCGAGACGATGGCAAGTGACCCCCAAGGTCCATGAAAGGTTCATGGTAGTGGCCAAGCCTCATCTGGCCACAGTGACGAAGGACCTTTATGGCTTCGTCAAGGCAAGGAGAGCTTGTAGGGAGTTCGTGTTTACCTCGGCTACAGTGAGGCACGAGCTAAAGAAACTAATCTCCTCCAACATTTGGGGAAAAGAACCTTTTTCCCTACCGACTTGGTCAAAGAAGTTTTTGATAAAGCCACCTTGGAGAATAGAAACCTTCTCCAGAAGTGGGACCTGGCTATCAAAAGAAAGTCTTCCCCGGATGAGGGTCCTCAACCAAAGAGGAAGACTATGAGGACTAGGCTACCGTCTCGGCCAGCCAAGCCTCTTAGACAGCAACAGCAACTGCAATTGCCATTGCCCCCCAGTGCCCCAGATCGTGGCACAAACCCCGACCACCTTTCAGTGGGTACCCCAGGCCGTGTCGACACATTCCACGGCATTCACCCCAGCGTTCGAAGGGCAGTCTACTTCCTTCCGAGCAAAGCCTAGAGGAGCAGCCAGAGGCTCGTCTAGACGCCCCTCAAGGGGAAGGGGATTCAGGGGTGGTCGTGGTCAGGAAGGCAAGACCTCAGGACGGCAGTCCAAGTGAGGTGATACCGGTAGGAGGGAGACTTCTGAAATTTCGGGATCGGTGGACCTTCGATCCCTGGGCCCACAGCCTACTCAAGATTGGATTGGGCGGGAGCTGGTACAGCACTCCACCCCCCGTACCTTCGGTTTTTTCCAACACTCCACCCCCGTTATGGAGGAGTACGTTCAAGAACGGTTGGAGAAAAAGGGTGAAGCCCATCAATTTCTAAGGGAGGCTGTTTTGTGTTCCCAAGAAAGACTCGGAAAAGCTCAGAGTCATTCTGGACTTGTCGCCACTTAACAAGTTCATAGTGAATTGCAAATTCAAAATGCTAACACTGCAACACATAAGGACCTTACTGCCCCAAGAGGGCATATTCCGTCTCTATAGACTTGTCAGATGCCTACTGGCACATTCCAATTAGCCATCGACTCTCCCCCCTACCTAGGGTTCAGGCTACAGCGAAGACTATACGCCTTCGGAGCCATGCCATTCGGGCTAAACATAGCCCCAAGGATTTTTACGAAGCTTGCGAGCGTAGCTCTCAAACAATTTCGCCTAAAGGGAATTCAGGTAGTAGCCTACCTGGACGACTGGTTGGTGTGGGCAGCATCCGAGACAGAATGCTTGCAAGCTTCCAGTCAGTGATCCAGTTCCTAGAGTACCTAGGCTTCAAGATCAACAGAAAAAGTCTCGACTTTCTCCATCTCAAAAGTTCCAGTGGCTAAGATCCACTGGGACCTTTTGTCAACACCGTTTCTCCACCCCAGCGAAGAAAAGGAAGGAGATAGCGGGTTCTGTCAAGAGACTTCAAGATTCCGAAAGGATATCAAGACACGAGCAGGAGAGAGTACTGCGCTCTCTCCAGTTTGCTTCGGTGACAGACCCAGTGCTAAGAGCACAGCTAAAGGATGCAATCGGAGTTTGGAGAAGTTATGCATCAAACGCGTGAAGAGATCTGAGAAGACCAGCCGCTTCGGCTAAGTACTCTTCTCAGGCCTTGGTCCCAAGCCAGACATCTATAGAAGTCAGGTTCTTCTTCAGCCACCTCCCCCGTCGGTGACGATTCACTCAGACGCCTCAAAGGAGGGATGGGGAGGTCACTCTCATCGGAAAAAAGTCCAGGGGACTTGGTCCAGGCTATTCAAGACCTTTCTCATAAAACTTTCTAGAAGCTAGGGCAGTGCTCCTTACCTTAAAGAAAGTCTCCCCGCGTCATTCGTTCCACATAAAGTGGTAATAGACAGCGAGGTAGTTGTAAGATACTTGAATCGACAAGGATCGAGGTCACCACCTCTCAACCAGGTGATGTTGGCCGTCTTCCGATTGGCGGAAAAGAAGAAGTGGTACCTGTCGGCAGTTTCACCTTCAAGGAGTCCGCAATGTGACAGCGGACGCTCTATCCAGGTTCACACCGATAGAGTCGGAATGGTCCTTAGACGCAGGATCATTCTCCTTCATTCTGAATCAGTCCCAGAACTGCAGATAGACCTCTTTGCGACGAAAGACAACAAGAAGTTGCCCCTGTACGTGCCCCGTACGAGGACCCCTTAGCGGAAGCAGTGGACGCGATGTCCCTCGACTGGAACAGATGGTCCAAGATTTATCTGTTCCCTCCTCACAACCTTCTGTTGAGGGTCCTCAACAAACTGAGATCCTTCAAAGGGTAGCGGCAATAGTGGCCCACAAGTGGCCGAACAGCGTGTGGTTCCTCCTGGCATTGGAACTGTAGCTGAAGTTTGTACCACTACCAGATCCAGTTCTGACCCAGCGAGTCCAGAAGTCAACTGTCTGCGCTTCATTACAGAAAACCCGGACCCTGCAGTTCATGATTTTCTCTCCCTAGCGGTGAGAAAGCGTTTCGGGATTTCGAAAGCCAGTATAGACTTCATTGAGGAATATAAATGCAAATCTACTAGAAGGCAATATGAGTCATCTTGGAGAAAATGGGTGGCCTTTTGTCAAGGCGAAGATTCCGCAGGAGATCTTGACAGACTTCTGCTTATCTTTTTTCCCCACCTCCATGGTCAAGGGTTGGCAGCGAACACGATTTCAGCGTGTAAGTCTGCTTTGACAAGACCCATTCTATATGCCTTCCAGGTCGACCTAGGTAACGAGATCTTTAATAAAGTCCCGAAAGCCTGTGCTAGGCTCAGACCTTCAGCACCTCCAAAGCCCATTTCATGGTCTTTAGACAAGTTCTTCATTTCGCTTCTCTGTTGAGCAATGAAGAATGTGCGTTAAAGGATTTGACACAAAAAGTTATTTTCCTAATTTGCACTCGCGTCCGGGGCCAGGGTTAGTGAAATTGTAGCCTCTCGAGAGAGGCAGGTCGTGTTCAGTTCCTGGATGGGGAAGAACTGAACCTGTTTCCGGATCCTACGTTTTCTCGCCAAGAATGAGTTACCCACCAACAGGTGGGGTCCCTGGAGAATCTGCCCTCTGAAAGAAGATGCATCTCTATGTCCAGTAGAATGCCTAAAGGTCTATCTTCATAGAACTTCAGACTTCAAGGGTGGTCAACTATTCAGGGGAGAAACATCAGGCTCAAATTTATCTCTGAATCAACTCAGAGCAAAAATCACATATTTTATTCGCAGAGCGGATCCTGACAATACACACCCGCAGGTCACGATCCGAGGAAAGTTGCCTCATTCTTAAATTTCTTTAATTGCATGGATTTTGAACATCTCCGTTCATACACTGGCTGGAAGTCTTCCAGAGTGTTCTTTCGCCACTATGCGAAGCAAGTAGAGGAACTAAAAGAGATCTGTGGTAGCAGTGGGTCGCGGTGTTAACCCTACTGTTTAACTCTGCGAGGAACAGTGGTCTTAATTGGGACGATTAATTCCAGGGTGAGTGTGTAGTTACATACTGTACTACAAACTAAGTGAGGGCACTGTGTTGCCCATCCAGACTGTTCCATTTCCGAAGGTGAACCTAGCATAAGTACAGACATGTGTGCCGAGCGTTTCTAACGCTAATGTCATTGATTTGTAATACAGGCTTTTATGACTTTGATACCTCGGTATCTTAAAAGTGGCATCTAATGTTTTTCTTTCAGACAAACAAGCCCTGTTTACTATCATACTTATGCTTAAAGTTTTGGGTTATCCTCTTCTTATATATATATGTATAATTGTGGTTAACCTGTCTGTTTATTGTCTGTCAATAAGCTTGTTCTTGAGAACCTTGCGTCTCCTTTCACCTGTGTCAATTTATTGGTATAATTGAGCATTCATTCTATGTACCTTATCTGGGATAATTCTAATACAATTGTTCCTTTATGCAAGCTATGTTGCATTGGTTTTCCTCCTATGCGGATATAAAACCTTTGGCCAATACAAGTATTGTGCGGAAAACTGGTCGATATTTCATATTGACGCAGTGGTCCTTTACAAACTATACTTTACTTAATATAGGGCGAGACCACTATATTAGCTTGCCTGGTATTCATACATAGATATATGTACTCTTCGAGACTTTCCAGAGTCTAGTAGGACTCTTCCCTGTAGGGGGCAGGAAGCTCTAACATAGTTTATAGTTAGTTGAAAAGATGTATAACGGTAACATCTTAGGTCTCTAGGTCTAGTCGACCGGGAATAAATATCTCCGGGGAGTACGGCACGTTCTGAGAATCCACAGATACAGTAATGCTCTGGTACACTTCCATCAGGACGACATGGCTTGAGCCCAAAAAACGGATTTTGAGCGAAGCGAAAAATCTATTTTTGGGTGAGATAGCCATGTCGTCCTGATGGACCCCGCCCTTGCCTTTCTAAGAAAGGGCTGTAGGACCCCTCCCTACATACAGTATCTGTAGCACCTCGTGTACGCTACAAGGAATACAGATGGCGCCAGGATTGGCGCCAGGCACGCATACGAATCGGGGGATAGGGAAGCCTTGGGAGCGGCTCCCCTTTTTCTTTCCCGAATTCGTATCTCGTCAATCTCCCTCCTACGAGACGAATCTCTGTTCAGGTCGTAGATTGCCATGTGACGTGTCTAGAATACGTCCTCTGATATGTCGCGATATCCCTTTCACGAGGGATACTCGCTCCAGGAGTTAGAATTCTGGTACCTTAAGGTAAATTCTCTGGGAATATCGCCGTAGTTGTAATATACCCTAGGAAGCTACCCTATAGGAACTTCCATCAGGACGACATGGCTATCTCACCCAAAAATAGATTTTTCGCTTCGCTCAAAATCCGTTATATATATATATATATATATATATATACATATATATATATATATATATATATGTATATATATATATATATATATACACACAAATATATATACATATATATATATATATATATATATAATTAGTAGAAGTTCAGCTTCAGTAAAATTTTGTTTTAAGACTCTAGATTAATCATTGGCTACCTATCTAAGGCAATTTTTCAAAATATTTCATGTTTTCTCCTGAAAGGCAATTCTTTTTCCATGCCATTCTTTTGTATAAGGTCTTCCGTATAATTAGTAAATGTATCTTAAAGAAAAAAAGATACTGTATGAAAGTATCTAACCAATTTTAGGTTAATGGAATTTACTGGGAATGTAGAATTTCTTCTGGAATGAGTTTACAATTCATATCTTTGGCTGGATTCAAATATGAAGGTTAACAGGGCATGAAAAATCTTTTAGATTTCATTGGAAAGACATTTTATACACCAGCGAAAGAGACTATAATCTATTATCATAGCTCCATTTATGATAGTCATCTAACTACATTAGGCATAGTTGTATCAATATAACGTTGATATTTAGCAAGTAAATGTTAATATTCAACAAGTAAATATTAATATTTAGTAAGCAAATGTAAATTTTTTAGTAATTAAACGTTAATATTTAGTACGCAAATGTTAATATTCAGAACGCAAATGTTATCATCTAGCAATTAAATCTTAATATTCAAAACATAAATATCAATACTTAACATGTAGATTTATATATATCTATAAGTATATGTTAATAATTAACAAGTAAATGTTGATATTTAACAAGTAAATAGTAATATTTAACAGTGTAAATTTCAATATCTATAAGTATATGTTAATATTTAACAAGAAAATTTTAATATTTCACATGCAAATTTTAATATCTAACAAGTATATGTTAATATTAAACAAGTAAATGTTAATATTAAACAAGTAAATGTTAATATTTAGCAAACAAATGTTAATATCCAGAGTAAATATTAATATTTAAGAGGTAGATGTTCGAACTCAAGGGTTGCATGTGTTTTAGGATTCAATAGAATAGCTCTGGAATAATGAATATCTTATTACAGGAGAGGAATATTTCCATTAATATTCGTTATGGAAAAGGTTCATTGATACTGCCTCGTCCATATTCAAGCAATGACAGATATTCTTCCTTCCGATGTATATCGTAAACTCGTTAAACAGAATAAGTAGGAAAATTGCAAAATTTCGTGAGAAATTTCTCTCTCTCTCTCTCTCTCTCTCTCTCTCTCTCTCTCTCTCTCTCTCTCTCAAACAGAATGAGTAGGAAAATTGTAAAATTTCGTAAGATCTCTCTCTCTCTCTCTCTCTCTCTCTCTCTCTCTCTCTCTCTCATGTGGTTGTGTAGCCACAATAAAACACA
>NC_090731.1:5684988-5702488 GCF_036898095.1 Palaemon carinicauda
GACGTCCTTCAACAGTGTCTAACTTTTTATTGTTCCCTGAAGAAGTGTATTAAAAATGCACGAAAGCGCTTGGTACTAAACGTTTTCATTATTTCATACTGGCTTTTGCGTATACCAAATCACGTGATCCCTGTGGCAGTAAAGCATATATATATATATATATATATATGTGTGTGTGTGTGTGTGTGTTTGTGTGTGTGTGTGTGAATACATACATGCATATACATATATAAATATATACATATATGCATATACACATATATACATAAATACATAAACACACACAGATATATATATATATATATATATATGTATATATATATATATATATATATGTATATGTATATATATATATACTGTATATATATATATATTTTTTTTTTCTGGTCACGCTAACCTCTGCCCTTCCCTCGGGTAAGGACAGGGAGAGAAGCCATACCCTGATGAGAGTGGGTGCGGTTGCATATGTATCTAAATAATTAGCCGACATATTTGACGGTTTGCCTACAGTAGTTAGCAACAATGAACCTGCGCTGTCTCAGAATCCACTTCATTATAAGAACCAGGTCTCTTGAGATCTCAATAGAGTTCCATAATCTTTATTCAACCCATTCTAAAGTGGAATTAAAATCCTCCGAGTTATAATTCCGAATGGAACGAAGGTGAGATTCTCCATTTGCTATTGAAATTCCAGGGAATTGTCCTTGAGATAGAATGGGCTGAATTGTGAAAGGCACCGGTATGATCACCTCTTCCTATGGGAAATTAGAGTGATGTGAAAGTCTCGCCTATTCATTAGGTCTATTATGAGCATTGCTTTTGTTAAGGAAAAAACCTAATACTCTCTCTCTCTCTCTCTCTCTCTCTCTCTCTCTCTCTCTCTCTCTCTCACCTTTATACGCTTTCAATTATGTTCCTGGAATCCCTTAAGTAGAATAAGACAAAAGAGATCTAGTCAATACGTCCAAATTAGCAGTCAGGTTTTGAATTATTTCTCCATTATTATTTATTTAGTTATTGATAATAATAATAATAATAATAATAATACATAATAATAATAATATTAATAATAATAAAAATAATAATATTATTAATAATAATAATAATCTATTAAAACCATTGTCAATCTAATAGTGTTAATCCTAATTAATTTTTTTCAATGCCTCGTATATAATGTCCATCTGCATGGAACTTGTTAACGCTTATTGTTGCCCATAAAATTGTTTTCAGTAATCAATCAAAAGATTCCACCCTACCTGATTGATTCAAGGGGAGGCAGTTCAACTCTGTTAAGAAATCACGTAACTCTGTAATTCTAGAAGAATTAGCTCGCGAGATCTTTCGTTAAGCTCAATAGTTTTCTTTTTGTCTCTTCATCTGATTTTTTTTCCTGAATGAAAATATATCTATCTAAGAAGCTCGTAATAATTTTAATACGTCCATCATAGTCCTCAGCTCGTCTTGAGATTTGGGAGTGAAACAATATCTCGTCTCAACAGTGAATAAGAGTCTTTCTTTATCCCTATAAAAAGTTACTGAGGAATAATTATCACTAAAAAATAACCTTTGCGTTGAGACGATAGCAAAACACTGACAGAGATCCTATCATTTTCATAACAAACAGCTTCAGTTACCCTTTACGAATTATAAGAAATGAAAATTGGAAATTATGAAAACATCTCGAAACATAGTCTAGCTGAGTGTGACTAAGTTTAAAGTTTTAAATGTCGTTCATGAATGGCAGAGGCAAGCAACACTGACAGTAACCTAGCTGATAATGCCCTAAGGATTATCAAGCACCTCTCCACCAAAGCTAGGACCAGGGAGTGCCAGGTAATGGCTGCTGATAACGCATCAGGCAGGTAGACCTATATTTTTCCTTCTTTGAGTTAAAACCACTTTGCAGATAAAAGCTCGGCTTTTTCCTTTTAGTGGGTGGTTCATATGTCCACAATTACATTGTGAAAATGGTATTATGAGGGGGCGTAGATTCGTATAGTATGTATGTTAATCTATCTTCTTACGTACTGTACTATATATTGTTTGCTTGTGTATTTATTTAATGTATCTACGTTTAAAGGCTTAAAGGCCACTCATGAATGGCAGAGCAAGGGACAGTGATATTGTCCTAGCAAGCAGAACAATACCCTAGAGACCTGACTGCATATACATATAATTAGTGCGCAAGCCCCATCTCCAGAAAAGCTAGGAGCAGGAAGAGCCAGGCAATAGCTGCTGATGACTCAGCAGGTAGACATATAGGCTCTCCAAAAATCCCCATCCTTAGCTCAAAAGAACGGTGAGGTTGCAGAGATCAAAGGAACTAACGAGTTTGAGTGGAACTCGAACCCCAGTCTAAAAATTACCAGACAATGGCGATACCAACCGCCCACCACAATCTTTGTGTTTTAGTAAGGTTGGTTTTCATGTCTAGTGTTGTTAAATGACCTGTGATCTATTAGGTTGATTCTAGTGTATTAGCATATGAAGCTTCATTTGTGGTGGAGAACTGGGATTGTGGGCTGTGGCACTCTAGAATTACCAACCAAACTCGACTGAATCCCTCTTCATTGCTGGGAGGAACAGTGAGAAGAAAAATACCCCACCCCCCTCTTTTTGTTTTTTTCTTTTTTTTTTATCTGATGACGGACTCCTCCCAAAATTAAGGGAAAGTGCCGTGGTAGTGTATACATTGATTCGAGATAAGGTTTTCATTTTTTCACATATTCCTTTCAGCCATTTGGATCTAGGAAGGTCTGTGCTATAAAGACGAAGCCGGAAATTTTAAGGAGAAAACAGTTTGATGGGAAAGAAAGTATTCAATCAGTTTGTTCTAAGATACGTAAAAAGCTGCATGGTCACAAAACGAAAAACAATAGCTTACTGGATACGATTTCTAAGGAAGAAGATTATAATTCTTTCTGAATCAAAAAAAAAAAGAAATAGTAAAAGAATAATCTCCAAGAATATATATGTAGTATGATCTCTAAAGAATACTGATAAATTATAAGCAATTGATATTAAAAAAAAAAAATTATTCCACTCGCTTTTGAAGATTTTTTTTTTCAATAATAGGTAATCTTCATTATCCATATTGATATTGAATCATTACGCGTTTCTAAGGCTTATTCTTTTATGAGTATTCATAACTTACAAATCTTCCACATTGTAGCAACAGGACTTACGCAGTATTTAAAGTTATATTCCTTAAAGATAAAATCATGTGAATTTATTATTTTCAATTTAAAAGAACCTAGTTCTAAAAAAAATTAATGTATTAGTATTACAGTATAGATATTTTTGTTTTTACGTAGCGAAACAGTCTAAACTTTGGAGAGTATAAGTCTCCTTAGTTTCATTTGATTCCTTACACTTATACATATCCACTGTTAAAAAAAAAAACCCGCAATTTTAATCTGAAATAATCCGTAAAAAATATACTGCTCTCAGCCGTATTTCGTAAAAATGCAGGCGACCGTAATTTTACCTTACTTTATTATCATCTTTTATGAGTTGGTGACCGTAATATCACTCCTTAATGTTAGTATATCTATTTTCAAAACGGTAAAAATCCTGGAATTCACGTTGGCAGGCATCAGCCGTTTTTATGGCAAATTTTTAATAGTGCAGAGACTGGTAATATTGTCAATTATATACAGTTGGGGAGGCGTGAAGTATATTTCGAATTTTGAACCATCAACAATAGATTACTTACCTTGACCAGGATCATCATTCATTTAAATGGATTATACATTTAATGAATGACAGAGAGCTGGAGTAGGTTTTGGCAGCTGTTGGTGCTTTGTTGCTAATGATTGGATTAACGTATTACTAATCAAATCTTATTTATCAATTGCGTATCAAAGTGTGCGACGAGTGAAGATGAGAATCGCCTGCTATAGGCCAGTCAAGAATACAATATTCAAAACAGCACTTCACATTAATTTCTATCTTTCTATATTTCCTCAATCGAAAATTATATTATTTGTGCATTACAAACAGTACTTTAGATAAATTTCTGCATTTTCATATTTCCTCTATATGGAATTATATTATTTGTGCATTTTAAACAGTACTTTAAATAAATTTCTGTATTTTTATATTTCCTCAATATGGAATTATATTATTTGTGCTTTCCAAACAGTACTTTAGATAAATTTCTGTATTTTCATATTTCCTCTATATAGAGTTATAGTATTTGTACAATTTAAAAAATAAAAAGATAAACAAACCAGAAAAGTTTCTCAAACGTGTATTGACAATACAAAAGGGTATGGAAATCTTCAATGAGCTGCGCGCAGTCTAACTAAAACATGTGTTGGAAGATCCAGGAATCAATCTATGAAACTAGTTAAGCTTTGAGCTCTTTATTTATAACTTGGCGATACATTGAATTCTACAAGATCTCTAAGAGATTCAACAACCACAGTTCCAAACGCAAGAGATGGAATCAATGCAAAATGGTTTCATGTGCAAGCGATTTATTTGCGAGGCCAAACCTCATTTACGTAAATACCTTGACGGCCACCAGAGATTATAGTCCTTTATTCATTAAAGGAACTCTCAGCTATTGATTGTTTTCAAAATTTTCAGTTAAAAGTTCATTCTCTATAAAATAAAGCAAAGGAGAAAAAAGTACTTTTTTCCCTGGCTTCTAGTTACCATATTACTGACTTACTGTTCCCCTCCACCATATTTCATCTAGCAGTATAAAATACATCCTTGTGGTGCTTCTGTTGGTCACAATGGAAGGATATGTTCATGATTATGATTATAAAAACAGATTAAGAGAAAATAAGGGAAAGTTAAGGATGAAGGTAACAAAAGAATGCATAGAGCAGAGGGCAGAAGGGAATGTAATTACATAACAAAATTACTCTTACCAAGAAACTCTCGTGCCATCTACATTGCAATGGTGAGTGAAAATCCCACAGGGAGAGTTTATGTATTAAATCCTTGGAATTATCTCGAGATAAGAATTATTATAATGCCTAGCCGTTAGTAGGAGGTCTTTTCGTCTTTATTCGTTCGTTCAACAAATGTTTTCTATTGAATTCACAAGTTTCTCTGTGGCGATCTATCGTTTAAAGAAGAGTTATAGTATGCTCTTTCCATTAACAATCATTTTTAGCATGCAGGACATACAAATCTCTCTCTCTCTCTCTCTCTCTCTCTCTCTCTCTCTCTCTCTCTACGTGGTTTAAAGCCTATAGACATGATAGGGAAATGGAATATCATATATTTACTGAATGTATTTCATAATTTTGATTCCCTGGTAATTACTGTTTATGAAATCTTTTGACAAGACTTATCAGATAGGTTTTATAAATTCATAATTAGCAAACCATTACATAAAGGCGAGTTATAGTATGCTCTTTCCATTAACAATCACTTTTAGCAAGCAGGAAATACAAATCTCTCTCTCTCTCTCTCTCTCTCTCTCTCTCTCTCTCTCAACATGGTTTAAAGCCTACAGACACGTTAGGAAAATGCAATACCATATATTTCATTACACATGTTTCAACATTGTGATTCTCATGGTAATTTCTATTTATTAAAGCTTTTGACAAGTCTTATCAGATAAATCTTTATGAATTCATAATGGAGAATGTAATCCGTTGAATACATAATCTTAATCTGCTGTCAAAGCTGATCATCTTTGTAAAACATTTTTATTTTAACAGTTCAAACACATTATAATTATAATTCATGTTATTAAACTTTTTTTTTCTGCAGCGTAGAATTTAATTTTTTCTTAAGTTTTAGATTATAAGAATATAATAGCATTTGTCTTTATTTTTAGAGATATAATTTCATAAATCATGGATAGCGGATAACATATATTATTTGGTGTCACAAGCATTGTTTGGATTACAACAATTAGAGGACACTTTTTGACAAACAATATGATCCAATCGGATTAAACTTCTATAAAATTGCTTCGTCTTATGAACGAGCTCTTTCGAATGCCAGACTGGGGTTCGAGTCACGATCAAACTCGTTAGTTCCTTTGGTTGATGCAACCTCACCATCCTTGTGAGCTAAGGATGGGGAGTTTGGGTGAGCCTCTAGGTCTATCTACAGGGTCATAAGCTGCCATTGCCTGGCCCTCCTTGGTCCTAGCTTGGGTGGAGAGGGGGCTTGGGCGCTGATCATAAGTATATATGGTGTCTCAAGGGCACTCCTGCTTGATAGAACAATGTATCTGTCCCTTGCCCCTGCCATTCATGAGCAGCCTTTAAACCCATTTCCCGAAAAGGCTAATCAGGACCCACTAAACATCAGGCTTTTGTAAAGGAATTGTCTCTTTCAGCATCAATCAAAAATGTAGTTTGCCTCATAAACGTAATAAATTCAATTGAAATTATAAAAGTATTCCATCTGTTTCAGATTTGCTCTCAGTGAAACAAATCATAAATGAACTTTAATGGTATTCAACGGCATAATTCCCCAATACTCGCTACCAATGTGCCCACATTTCCTTTTATTTAAGGCATTGATTTTGAAATGACTATTCAAAAGCTTGCTATAAATCATTTTAAAAACTTCTTATACTATAAACCTTTTGAGTGTAGACATTGCATACAATTTTGCATATAACGTTACTAATTTTCTTGTTCGTGTATATGAGATGCGTGGGAGATTCCTATACGTAAATATTAATTTTTTATTAAGGGTTAAATGTCTCAAGAATAAAATGATTTTAATTAAAGGAAAAAATTACTTTAATTTATTTCATATCTTGAAGAAAAATAATTGACAACGCAAATTTTAATGAAAATGTCGAATGGACTAATAATAATCTTTTTTTATTAAGAGATAAATGTCTCGCGAGTAAAAGGATTTAATTAAAATGAAAAAAAGCCTTTAATTCATTTAATCCTCTAAGCATAAATGACAACGCAAACCCTAATGAAAATGTCGAATGCACTGATAATAATTTTTTTTATTAAGGGATAAATGTCTCGAGAGTGAAAGGATTTAACTAAAAGGAAAAAAAAAATACCTTTCATTTATTCCATCCATGAAGAAAAATATATATATATTTTTTTTATTAAGGGATAAATGTCTCGGGAGTAAAAGGATTTAACTAAAAGGAAAAAAATACCTTTCATTTATTCTATCCCTGAAGAAAAATATATTTTTTCTATTAAGGGATAAATGTCTCGGGAGTAAAAGGATTTAACTAAAAGGAAAAAATACCTTTCATTTATTCTATCCCTGAAGAAAAATATATTTTTTCTATTAAGGGATAAATGTCTCGGGAGTAAAAGGATTTAACTAAAAGGAAAAAATACCTTTCATTTATTCTATCCCTGAAGAAAAATATATTTTTTCTATTAAGGGATAAATGTCTCGGGAGTAAAAGGATTTAACTAAAAGGAAAAAAATACCTTTCAATTATTCCATCCCTGAAGAAAAATGATAATTTTTGTCATTAAGGGATAAATGTCTTGAGAATAAAATGATTTAACTAAAAGGAAAAAAATACCTTTCATTTATTCCAACCCTGAAGAAAAAAAAAAGATGATCGACGCAACTTTTAATGAAAATGTCGAATGCACTAATAATCAATTCTCAAGTCTCGCCATTAATGTGTTTAATGTCCTTTAAGTTTGTCACAGATTGCATTGCCATGATAAGTTCATTGCGACTATTATCACAATTATGTCCAACAAAGTTGGGAACATGCGTCTTATTATTATTATTATTATTATTACTATCCAAGCTACAACCCTAATTGGAAAAGCAAGATGCTATAAGCCCAGGGGCTCCAATAGGGAAAAATAGCCCAGTGAGGAAAGGAAATAAGGAAATAAATAACTGAAGAAAACAAATTAACAATAAATCATTCTAAAAAAAGTAATGTCAAAAGAGATATATCATATATATACTATTAACAATGTCAACAACAAAAATGTCATATATAAACTATAAAAAGACTCATGTCCGTCTGGTCAACAAAAAAGCATTTGCTCCAACTTTGAACTTTTGAAGTTCTACTGATTCAACAACCCGATTAGGAAGATCATTCCACAACTTGGTAACAGCTGGAATAAAACTTCTAGAGTACTGCGTAGTATTGAGACTTATGATGGAGAAGGCCTGGCTATTAGAATTAACTGCCTGCCTAGTATTACGAACAGGATAGAATTGTCCAGGGAGATCTGAATGTAAAGGATGGTCAGAGTTATGAAAAATCTTATGCAACATGCATAATGAACTAATTGATCGACGGTGCCAGAGATTAATATCTAGATCAGGAATAAGAAATTTAATAGACCGTAAGTTTCTGTCCAACAAATTAAGATGAGAATCAGCAGCTGAAGACCAGACCGGAGAACAATACTCAAAACAAGGTAGAATAAAAGAATTAAAACACTTCTTCAGAATAGATTGATCACCGAATATCTTAAAAGACTTTCTCAATAAGCCAATTTTTTGTGCAATTGAAGAAGACACAGACCTTATATGTTTCTCAAAAGTAAATTTGCTGTCAAGAATCACGCCTAAAATTTTGAAAGAGTCATACAAATTTAGTGAAACATTATCAATACTGAGATCCGGATGTTGAGGAGCCACCGTCCTTGACCTACTTACAATCATACTTTGAGTTTTGTTAGGATTCAACTTCATACCCCATAATTTGCACCATGCACTAATTTTAGCTAAATCTCTATTAAGGGATTCACCAACCCCAGATCTACATTCAGGGGATGGAATTGATGCAAAGAGAGTAGCATCATCTGCATATGCAACAAGCTTATTTTCTAGGCCAAACCACATGTCATGTGTATATAGTATGAAAAGTAATGGGCCAAGAACACTACCCTGTGGAACACCGGATATCACATTCCTATACTCACTATGGTGCCCATCAACAACAACTCTTTGAGATCTACTACTTAAAAAATCAATAATAATGCTAAGAAACGACCCACCCACTCCCAACTGTTTCAGTTTGAAAACAAGGGCCTCATGATTAACACGGTCAAAGGCAGCACTAAAATCAAGGCCAATCATACGAACTTCCCGACCACAATCAAGGGATTTCTGTACTGCATTGGAGATTGTAAGAAGGGCATCACATGCTCCAAGGCCTTTCCGAAAACCAAATTGCAAACTAGGGAATAGATGATTACCTTCAGCAAACCTATTAAGACGTTTTGCCAGAAGACGTTCAAAAACTTTAGATAATATGGGAGTTATGGAAATTGGGCGGTAATCAGTGGGACTTGAGCTACCACAAACACATTTACATAGAGGAGTAACATTACCAATTCTCCAACAAGTGCTAAAAGCTCCTCTTCTTGCTAACTTGCGTAAAATAACAGATAACTTTGGAGCTAAGAAATCTGCTGTCTTTATAAAAAACAAAGGAAAAATACCATTAGGGTCTACACCTCCATAAGCATCAAGGTCCAACAACAGAGTTTTAATCTCACGAGATCGAAAAGCTAAACTAGTTAGTTTAGCCTCAGGAAAACAGGAATGAGGAAGTTCAAGTTTTTCATTACTTATGTATCCAAATGAGTTCCCAGAGTTACTAATATAAACCAATAATGCATTAATCTTTGCACGATATGAAAGCAAGATTCCAGAACGTATAAGAAAATACTTTTAATCAGTAGAAAAGTCAATAGTTATTTTCTAATGAAATTAAATCTCAGTAATGAAAAGCAGTTTTATTGAAATTTCATTTATTCATTTTAAGAAATTTGAAATAAATATCCAAATGAAGTTATGAAGAAATCCATTGGTAATCCCAATTTAACTGTCAAAGTTCCATTATCTTTACTTAAGTCTTTCAAAACATACCATTAATCTCATGTGTGACTTGCAGCTTTTCAGAGTTCAATTAGAATGCGATTTTAATTATCATGTTTCATATTAAAATGGTAAAAATAAATCAATCGTGGAAAGGTATAATTTTAGTTGAAAAATATGAACCTTCGAACACGCCATCACTGCTCTAGTACTTTTAAAAAGTCATATAGAAACAAACCTGACATTATCAAAATCATTATAAACATAAAAATAGCTTATCCTCAAGAAAATTATTATTGTTCACCAAAATGAGATGGATATATCCATTAGATATTACATGGCTTGCGCTAATTAAAACGTATTAATTTGGAATAAATGAAATTCAATGTAATTATGATTTGATTGACACTTGGGTAATCAGAGAACATAAAAGATAGGCTTCTTTGTCTTACCATATTTTGCACATATCCGGTCAACTACGTGGTCAATTTTTGATATTCATCATGGCCAAAGCTTCGGTTTAGTCTTACCTGATTCCTCAAATAAACAATCTTTCAACACCATCTATTGGCAACTAAGGGAAACATAGCTATCATAGTAATCCCTTAGGGGAGGAAGGCTGATAAGACAAAATTAAGTTTTGTTATAATCGCCTAAGTTATAGATATATTATATATACCTTTCAGTAATTGTAATTATATTTTGCTTGGTATAATCTTTTAATTCATGAATATATTGTATTACAAATGATACAAGTAATGACTTTTTAAATTAGACAGACTTTCATTTTCACCTACGCCAATAATGGACTCGCCCATAATAGACGGAATGAATACCCCAACCACCAACGAAATACGATATAATATAACTAATAAGAAAAAATACAAGTCCTTTATGATCTTGTATCACGAAAAATTAAACACATTATTATCAAATTATAATGCTGGGGTTAACAAGAGTGGGTGTATCATAATCTGCTATTAAACGTCTTTACAGGTTTCATAGGGAGGTAGCCCAGACAAATGGATTGCTACTGACCTTAGCCGGCATGATGACGTCACAAGCAGAAAATGGCAGACGAAAAACTAACAACAAATACTATTTTCCATAATATGTTTAATTGACGGAAGGAATGCTATTTGAAGCGATGCATTCTTGTATGTGTTTAGGATTAAATTTATTTGTTGAGTCAATGAATATAAATATAATGATAAGAAAACTAAAGTCAAATTATATCTAGTATCCGACAATTTTTGCTAATTCCCACCATATTGGGTAGTATCGTACAAACTTATTACGCATAATTTCACTTTTATTTATCAGTTTAGCGGTTAAAAGTAGGGGTGAGTTTTTAGTTCCAAGTGATTTATAAGTAATTCTACTCTGTTTTGAGAGAGAGAGAGAGAGAGAGAGAGAGAGAGAGAGAGAGAGAGAGAGAGAGAGAGAGAGAGAGAGAGAGAGAGAGATATGCAATTATGTTTCGTTTAAGACCGAATCGAAAATGTCAAAAGCATATGATGAAGCATTACAGCATTTTCGCAAATGAGACAACGTAATGAAGTCAGTGTAACGCCGCACGGTGCGTTGTAGGCGTTATTATTATTATTATTATTATTATTATTATTATTATTATTATTATTATTACTTGCTAAGCTACAACCCTAGCTGGAAAAGCAGAATGCTATGAGCCGACTGGCTCCAACAATGAAAATAACCCAGTGAAGAAAGGAAACAAGGAAAAATAAAATATTTTAATAACAGAAATTTGATAGAATAGTGTGCCCGAGTGTACCCTCAAGCAAGAGAACTCTAACCCAAGACAGTGGAAGAACATGTTACAGAGGTTATGGTACTACCCAAGACTAGAGAACAATGGTTTGATTTTGGAGTGTCCTTCTCCTGGAAGAGCTGTTTACCATAGCTAAAGCGTCTCTTCTACCCTTATTCCTTATTCTATGTTTGGGTTCCCCCAGGTCCCTCAGTGTGAGGCATCTCGTATATCCACTAGAGAGTTGTTTATGCATCTTCCGGTGAATTTTGCAAGAGGAAAGTGGCTACTGAACAATTCAAGCGCAGTAGTTTTATTGCAACGTTCTGTCCTCCCATATGCAACAACTAGTTAGCTTTCTATTTCAATATTGCTGAAAAAATAATTGGAACTTTCAGTTCGTAGTAAAATTCAAGGCTTTCACCAGGTTGCGCATAAACCCTGAATGGGTTCTTGAGTCCCAGAGCGTGACCAAAAGGATTAAATTATGAAGAATCTCTAGGATTTCCATCAACAGAAAAAGCTTGAAATTTCACAAAAAAAAAGAAAAAAAAAAGAAAAAAGAAAAAAAACTCGAAACGAGTTTTATCCTCATATATAAATTTTCTGTTAGAAATAATATTGTTAAAACTAACAATAATTCTTTTTCAACAAGTATTTGGTGAAGTGTTATTTGTAAAATGATTTTATAAGATGTAAGTAAACAGAGAGAGAGAGAGAGAGAGAGAGAGAGAAGAGAGAGAGAGAGAGAGAGAGAGAGAGAGAGAGAGAGAGAATTCTATAAAAAAAGGTCAATCATGTAAAAAAAATTTCTCAGAAAAACACTGTTGTTGTATCCATATACGTCAGCTGCGTCCCTAATGGGGTTATGGGGTGGACGTTTCCTTCCTACTCTAATGCTATTTATCCCAAGTCTGAGGGAATCATGGTTTAGAATTTGTTCACGAAAATATTTTACGAAAATTTGCTTTTCGTTTTAAAGACCGCTTATGAATAGCAGAGGCAATGGGCAGTGACAATGTCTTGACTATACTCATTTATTTTTAATGAGGCACATTTCCACAGACTCTCAGGGATGCCCCTAAGCTCAGAAAAGTTTCCAACTAGGTGATTGGTTGGACAAAATCATTTTAACCAATCAGCTAGTAGGAAGTTTTCCGAGCTAAAACGGCACCCCTGCGAGTTGGTGGAAAGGCGCCTCATTAAAAAAAAAAAAAAAAAAAAGGAGTATAGCTGGACAGCCCCCAAGAGGATGACCATATACATTATACATATGATCAATGCCCGAACCCCCTCTCCACCCAGGCTAAGCCCAGGGAGGGCCAAGTAATGGCTGACGATGACTCTGCAAGTAGACCTATAGGCTCCCCCAAATGCCCCATCCTTAGCCAACAAGGATGGTGAGACTACAAGAAACTATTGAGTTTAAGCAGGACTCGAACCCCAGTCCCGCAGATTACCAGGGAGAGATGTTCCTAGTTGGTAATTATTTCCAATAATCGATCATTATTGAGTCTTTTGGGATATGTGTCTGATGTAGGCCCAGTAATGAAGTAAAATTATATATTTCCTACTCTGTTAAAATCCCAAAATTGGTAGGTGGATGGCGTTAGACCTTTAGATGTCTTAAATTAGTGCATGATTGATAACCTGTTATAAAAAACAATGTGTTTTCAGATATTCCAGAGGGAAAAAACCAGTACTGTAAAACCGTATATTTACAATGAAAAAAGATTTTGCAATCAATAATGGTCTCTTTACAAAGTTTACGGCAAACCTCAGGCAATTAATTGACCGAGCAGAACGTTATTGAAAAATGTATTTTTCTTGCGGAAGTTATCAGCCCTTCGAAAACTTTCTATACTTCATAACAAAGGAAATGTTTTCTAATTTGGAGAAAAAAATCAGATTTTAGATTGTGAACTTCGCATTTCAATAAATTAACATCTGGTCATTTTATATTTAACGGACTCTCTCTCTCTCTCTCTCTCTCTCTCTCTCTCTCTCTCTCTCTCTCTCTCTCTCTCTCATCTGATCAACTGTGTCTGTCTGCGTTTCATTTCCAACTCTCTCTCTCTCTCTCTCTCTCTCTCTCTCTCTCTCTCTCTCTCTCTCTCTCTCTCTCTCTCATCTGATCATCTGATCAACTGTCTGTCTGTCTGTGTTTTATTACCAATTCTCTCTCTCTCTCTCTCTCTCTCTCTCTCTCTCTCTCTCTCTCTCTCTCTCTCTCTCTCTCTCTCTCATCTGATCATCTGATCAACTGATCAGCTGTCTGTCTGTCTGTGTTTTATTACCAATTCTCTCTCTCTCTCTCTCTCTCTCTCTCTCTCTCTCTCTCTCTCTCTCTCTCTCTCTCTCTCTCTCTGATGATTGGTATATCGCATAGCCTTCAAAAAGATTATTCACCAATTTGCATTTTATTTCCATTTACCAAAAGATTTTAGGCAAGTTATTCACTATCCTGTCATTGATGTATATAATTACAAAATTAAACACAAAGCTACCAGCTTCCTTGAATATACCAAGCCTGAGGAAATCAAATCATAAAGGACCACCCAGACTCTGCCAGGGGACAATTATTCCCTATTCTATCTTATTTCTCTTCCTCTGGTTTTGTTAAAGGGTTTATATATTATATAGGAAATATTTATTCTAATGTTACTGTTCCTAAAATTTTCTTATTTTTCCTTGTTTTCTTTCCTCACTGAGCTATTTTCGTTGTTGGAGCCCCTGGGCTTATAGCATCCTGCTTTTTCAATAATAATAATAATAATAATAATAATAATAATAATAATAATAATAATAATAATAATAATCATTATCTACTTGTTAGTGACATTTGACATCAACTCTATAACTCTCGCATGAAAGGCCTCCGATTGGCACATTCAATGATCCATTGAAAGATGGAAATACTAATTAACTTCATGTACGTCCTGGATGGTATTACTGCAGTTTTGTCATATCAATTTTGGAGGTGGGGAATTGGATGTAGGACATTTCTCTAATTTTCACTTTCACATTGTATTTCTGCATATTCACTGAATTAACTTTATTTTTTTCCTTTTATTTGATAGTCAAATATGCATTCATTAAGCTTATATGTAATCAATAATATATTAATATCAACCACACAAAAATACAGTAGGTTGGAAATTTCAAATCCCAGCTTTTATATGCGATTACATATAATTTTCGTAAAAAGTATAGGGGGGTATTTTCTCTATTTAAATGGATGAGAGAGAGAGAGAGAGAGAGAGAGAGAGAGAGAGAGAGAGAGAGAGAGAGAGAGAGAGAGAGAGAGATTTTCATCATGTGAATTAGATTAATGGAATGACCCTGCGTTGGGACCCGTGAGGCTATTCAGCTCGCAAGTGCACCTGTGATAAAAACATTCTTCAACACTGGAGTATAAGTTGAAAGTTTGGACAACAACACGGAAGAAATGAAGGAGGAGGAACGGATATAAAGAAGGATATCAAGTAGGTGCAGGTGGAGGGGGGTTGTGCAAAGGAAAATTGTAAAGACCTTAAAGTAATACTTAGTGTGTATCGCGTAAGGTGTACTGACGGCAATATTTGAAAGATGAATTGTTATACAAAGCAGTAATGTATGGATGTAGACTTACTCATAATTTTACATATATTTTTCAATAGGTTATAACATTATTTTCACCAGAGATAGCGTGTTTTAATAGGCATGATATTGCATATGAGTATTTTCCACGAGGAAAACATTATTTTCACCAGAAATAGCGTGTTTTAATAGTCATGATGTTGCGTAAGAATATTTTTCACAAAGGGATATTATAATTTTCACCAAAAATAGTGTTTTAATAGGCTTAATATGCCATATGTGTATTTTTCATGGGGAGATAATATTATTTTCACCAGAAACAGTGTCTTTCAATAATCCTATTAACGTTCCGCAATAATCGATCGTGAAATATAGGATAAGTCTATTATCTACATTTCGCATGCAGGGTTTTTCCGTTACGGTAACTTATTGTAATATTATCAATTTTAGGGTTAATTCCAAAATAAAAAAGATTTATATTCCTAGATAATCTGATGTTATGCTTTTAAAACATTGTGGTTATTTATTTGTTCTTAATTTTCAGTAAATAAAATAATTATATGTCTTACCTTGTATGAATGTCTAATCCCCCAACGAGCACCAAAGATAATAAAGGGAAGACCTGAATGTCGGTTGAATTTCCGTGAGCAATCGCCCGCTTTAGTAGTGTCGCCAACAGATGGCGCATCCATCATGTGTTTGACGTGATTTGCGGATTTTTTTTTTTCGAAAAACTATAATTTTAATTAAATTTTTTCGAAAACTTTTTTTTTCTTTTTTTTCAAAAACCAACTGATCGAATGTAAAATTGTTGGAATGCATGATTGATCGAAATGAGTTTTTCTGAAATAACTTTGTTCAAATACTTAATGTACTAATCTAATTTTAAATGATCAAAATTCTATTATCATATTCTCTTTGCCAAACAAATTTCAAATAAAAAAAAAAAACTTTTAAAGAAAAAAATTATATAAATATAAAAAAATAGGAAGCAACTTGTCACATTAATTATTGCCTTAGATCACGTCTTCATATTTTTTCAAGGTGTCAACTAGTTTCTTGGGGCAGTTTATGCTTTCCTTTTATTTTCGAGGACTTCTTTCATTCTTCACTACTATCTAAATTTTCTATCTTAATTCCATTGAAAGAATGTTCTCTGTTAAGTGCTTCAATGAATTTTCCAAAACCATTCTTCAAGCATAGCATAAAGTTGTTCAAATTTGAAAGTACCATTCCAGGAAAAGTCCTGATAGAGAGTTATAACATTGAAATTTGCGTGAGTGGAAAAATCTTTATTTTTAAAAGTCATCACACAATCGTTTGAGAATCTACTGTATATTCTTCCTATGATGTGTCGGAAACGGTGATATATTTAATATGTTTTTAAGAAATTTACGGCACTTCAAACATATTTGATCATATATAACCAAATAACCAAATAAACAAATAAACTAATTAAATAGATAACTAACTGAATAAATAACTAATTCAGTAAATAACTAATTAAATAAATAACTAATTAGATAAATAACTAATTAAATAAATAACTATTTAAATAAATAACGAAAAATTAAATAACTTTATGAATAAATAGCTAAATTAATTAATAAATAAAAATAACAAAACCGTAATTTTACCTTACTTTGTTATTATCTTTTACGGTTTGGGACCGTAATATCACTCCTTTACGTCAAGATATCCGTTATTAAAACAGTAAATACCTGGCATTACATATCTTTAACAACAGATGTCCATTCACTGATAATATGACTTTTCCTTTTTCACTTTTAATGAATTCAGCCTCTCTAGGGTGAGAGAGCTATACTGCTAAACAGAAAAACAAGTAAAACTGACAATGAATATCTTTACGTGATTTATTTCAAGCCAGGTTTGGTTAACGGTTAGTTTTTATTTTGAACAATTGTTTTTCGAAAAACTGCTCGTTCGAATGTTTTGTATTTAGATCAATTGTGAGTCCAAATAATTATACATTCGAACAATTGTTTTTGGACAGTTGATTCTGAAAAAAAGGTTTTCGAATAATTGTATTTAGAATAATTGTTTTTCGAAAAACTGTAGGCACACCGTTTGATGCCTACAGCATGTTTAGTTAATAATAATAATAATAATAATAATAATAATAATAATAATAATAATTCAAATCTGATGTTAAAATTCGGGTACTAATGTGAATTATAACCTATAGTCTATTTTTTATAGCGGTGCATATTTGCACTGACTCACAGGGGTGCCCTTTTAGCTGGGAAAGGTTCCAGATACCTGATTGGTCGGAAGTATTTTTGTCCGAACAACCTAATTTGTTCTCGAATGATTACCAAGTAATGTGAATCAAAACTTATTTATAAACCTATATTTCTCCATCAT
>NC_090731.1:5714988-5720188 GCF_036898095.1 Palaemon carinicauda
GAATGAAGATCGAGTTAGCACTATGATATGACTAAAGACAGAGTTATCACCGTGGTATGAATAAAGACAGAGTTAACACCATGATATGAATAAAGACTTAGTTAGTATCTTGACATGAATAAAGACTTAGTTACCCCCTTGATATAAAAAAAATTGCACCATGATTAGAATAAAGACTTAGTTAGCAGCATGATAACTATAAAGAATAAGTAAGCTGCATGATATCAATAAACATATGATAGAGAAGAACGTGTTAGCTCCATCCTACGAATGAATAATTAGTAAGTTCCTTAAAAACCAAGTTATCATTATGATATGAATAAACTCTGCGTTAGTGGGCTATCTTGATAAAAGAGATACTGAGATAATATCACATAAGAATAAAGAACCAGATAGTGTAATGATATGAATAAAGACCGAGTCACCACCATGGTATGAATGAAGATCGAGTTAGCACTATGATATGAATAAAGACCGAGTTACCACCATGGTACGAATGAAGATCGAGTTAGCACTATGATATGAATAAAGACCGAGTTACCACCATGGTACGAATGAAGATCGAGTTAGCACTATGATATGAATAAAGACCGAGTTACCACCATGGTACGAATGAAGATCGAGTTAGCACCATGATATGAATAAAGACAGACTTACCACCATGGTACGAATGAAGATCGAGTTAGCACTATGATATGAATAAAGACCGGGTTAACCTCATGATATTAATAAAGACAAAATTAGCTTTATGAAATGAATAAAGATGAGTTAACGGCATGCTGTGAAATAAGACCGAGTTAGCTCTACGATATTATTATAGACAGAGTTAGAACGATGATATGAATAAAGACTGAGTTAACACCATGTAATAAGGGATTTTAAACATTTGCCCAGAAGCCAACTTACCTGCTTTTAAGCCAGTTTTTTTACGCACATAAAATCCATGAAAGGTTAAAAGTCTTACATTAGAGAAATAGGATTAATATTAAAATTCTTAAAAACAAAAGGGACTCTAATCTATTAGTCTTCCAGGTAGAAATTACTTTGAGAAACATGTTTATCCTAAGGATTCAAATTTGAGAAGGTATAGAGAATATTTTACTATAATCTCGGTTCAAGTTATATGTAGCAGATCAAATCCCTCTATGCTCATAATGTTTACGTAAGAAGGGTTTTACGATTGAAAAAAAAAAAAAAAAAAAAAGGTTTATTTTGTAAGTCTTCTGTTAATCTTGTTTAAACTTAATGCTCAATATCATCCTGTATACTCCTTTTACATTGATTCAAATTTCAAGGGAACACGTTTGGCTTTACATCCATTGATTTATTTATTTACCCAATAATATTGATCGATAGATGCTCATATAATACCTTGCGCAATATTAAGCATCATAGATCTTTGGTAGGGAAAATATTGACTAGAGATCAAAATGTGCTTTCGATATCTGTATTAGTGGTCACTAGAAGGCAAAAGACAATTACTGGAATAGTGATATGAAGAGATGTATATGTTATGGTAGAACTCACATTTGTTAAATAACAATAACAATAACATTAACATTAACATTAACAATAATATATGTTTATTATTATTATTATTATTATTATTATTATTATTATTATTATTATTATTATTATTATTATAAAAATACTAAAATCATTTATAACTATAACAATATCAATAATATCATTTCCATGATAATCATTGTCATCATAAATTAATTTTCTTTTTATTATAAATCCTTTTGATTTTAAGTTTCCTTATTTCATTTAATCCTATGCACAGATTTTAAAGTTTAAAACTCTTGACTATATTCAGATCAAACCTTAAATCCAGCAAAATGCGCTCCACTAGGAAACAGTAAATAAAAGATTGGCATATTCCTCTAATGAGTTCTACTCTGATCAAATCCCTGAATTTAGATTACATGAAAAGTCGAATCGTGTTTGGTTAAAACAATCTAGTTGGATAGCTATGTTTTCCACAAAATGATAAAAGTAGCACAAAATAGTATTGGGCGGTGAATGATGGAAATGGAGGTACAGGGAAGGAGAAGGAGAGAGTGACCAAAGCAAAGGTGGATGGACTGTATCAAGGATGACCTTCGATCAAAGGGATTAACCGGTGATGAAGTGTGGGACAGAGGTAAATGGAGAAAGCTGGCCAGAAACATCGACCCCACATAGAAGAAGAAGAAGAAGAAGAAGATTATCATATCTTATCGCGCTAACATTTTATCCACTGCATAGCAGCCTGATTACATTCGTAGATGTCCAAATCTATACAAACCCTGTTCGCACCCATGAAGTATGTGGTCAATTATCTGAATGGGATGCTCACTTGGGAACTCCTCCATAGCAAGTTGTTCCCATACATCATCTTCATATCTTATCGCACCAAACTGTGGAATGATCTTCCTAATCGGGTAGTTGAATCAGTAGAACTTCAAAAGTTCAAAGTTGCAGCAAATGTTTTTATGTTGAATAGGCTGACATAAGTCTTTTTATAGTTTATATATGACATATCTGTTTTGACGTTGTTACTGTTTGTAGAATGATTTATTGTTAATTTGTTCTTATCATATATTTATTTCCTTATTTCCTTTCCTCACTTGGCTTTTTTTCCCTTTTGGAGCCTTTGAGCTTATAGCATCTTGCTTTTCCAGCTAGGATTGTAGCTTGGCTAATAATAATAATAATAATAATAATAATAATACTAATAATAATAATAATAATACTGCTTAGTAGCCAGGCTACTTTCGTAATAGTCCAAATCTACACAGATTGGCCCCTGTTAACACCCACGAAGTATATGGTTCAATGTTTGGATGGTATGACCACATGGGCACTCAGCAGAGGGGCCAGATTCCATTGTCCTCCAGTCCTTTTCAACTGGAGACTTGATCGTTTTAGAATAACAATTTTTTTTTTTCTACAGAGGTTTGTTCAATGGGAAATAGACTCGCATAACTCATATTCCTTTGATTTAGAAAAAAATGGTCATCTCTAAGTCATACATTTACGATGCAAAGAACGTTTATTTCTAGGAAAATAATATACCAAAATTATAATTTCAGCTCTATCTTGAGATTTTATTTCAATATTTCTCCATTCATCATCTCCTACTTCGCTCTTCATAGTCACCACCCATGTAGGCCTGGGATTTCCAACTCTTCTAGTAATCTCTCTTATAGTCTCATTTCTAATCCTGTCCTGCCATTTAACTCCCTATATCCTTTTGAGGGTTTTATTCAAAATCCATTAAATCTATTGGAGATTGTTTCATTGTCATAACACGATTCATGTCCATAGAGTAACACCGATCTCACTAAACTGATATATAGTCTGTTTTTTATATGTAATTTCAGGCGACCTGATTTCCAAATTTTGCTTAGCCTAGCCATTGTTTGTTCTTCCACTAAACTCTAATTCTAAAAACCCTGTCTTAGAGATAATAGTTTTTAAAAAACTTTAATGATTCTACCTCATTAACCCTTTCTCATTCCAATGATATTCCATCCTTCATTGCATACTCCGTCCTCATCTCTATCTTTTTTCTATTTATCTTCAGCCCAACATCGTGTGATATTTCATGCATTCTTGTAAGCAAGCATTGTAAATCCTGTGGTGTTCTGCTAACAAGGACAGCATCATCAACACACTCTAGGTCTGCTAAATTCCTATCATCAATCCAGTTCAATCCCTCTTCACCATCTCTGACTGTTCTACGCATTACAAAATCCATATGGAGAATAAACAACATAGGTGACATCACATTCCCTTGGAGTACTCCGCTGTTCACTGTGGATTCATTTGATAAGACTATTCGAACTTAGAATGATGAATCTAAACTATTTTAAGGTAAATAAGTTTTTACCAAGAGTATAATGTCGGGAATTGAAAATGTTTGCTATTGTCGAACTTGGAATGGTGAATATGTTATCAGATTTGAAATGTGAGATCATTGAATATTCCTTGGCGGAAAATGATAATGTGATCAGAGAAAGAAATGTCCACAATGCGTTATTTTTGGCATCACTAAATAATATATGATATACGTAATTTATTAAAATCTCGACCATTACCTTCCTACGCTTGTACATGACAAACCTATTCTCATTATTTTTACCAAGATTAAAACACATTTTGCATCTCACAAATGAAATAGCAATGATATAATTTGGTAGATTTTTCTTTATTTTTAAAAGCAGTGAGTTGCGACTTAGGCAGTACTTTTTAGAAAGTTATATCTTTTTTGTAGTTTATTTTGGTGTAAGTTAGGTAAAAATGCATTTATAAGTTTTAATTGAAAAAAATAAAATCCCAAATGCAGGGAGTGAGAGATCAGAAAAGGAAGAATTCCATACGTTTGGATACGAAATAAAAAACGCCAATGTCATTTTTTTTTTTTAAAGCAGTAAGTTGCGACATAAACTTTATTTTTTAGAAAATTGTATCCTTCTTTGTAGTTTATTTTGAGTGTTAGCTAAATGAAAATGCATTTGGAAGTTTTAACTAAAAAAAAATGCAAAATAAAGAAAGAATTCCATATGTTTGAATACGACGTACAGAAAAATATAAAGATAATATTTCTTTAATAAAATTGTTACTTCTTCTTCTTCTTCTGTGTCTACATCTTTTCCCAATTCTATGTGGGGTCGATGTTTCTGGTCAGTTTTCTCCATCTCACATACAATGTAAATTTTAGGCAGTTTTAAAATAAAACTAAATATTTTCTTTTAATTGAGGTCACTGATCATTGAAAATAAAAAAAAAAAAAAAAAAAAAAAATATTATTTTATCAGAATGTTTTATTATCGAGAGGTTCATAAAAATATCTTATACATCTTTGTCATGATGCAAGTATTGACCTAAAAAGATCAGCATCGCTAATTACAAATAAAGAAGGAAATGTTAGACCCTCCTGAAAAGTTGATTATTTATTTTCAATCTGTTTATCTATAAGATATTCCAATGATTTATTATTATTATTATTATTATTATTATTATTAGTAGTAGTAGTAGTAGTAGTAGTAGTAGTAGTAGTAGTAGCAGCAGTAGTAGTAGTAGTAGTAGTAGTAGTAATAGTGTTGTTATAACTAAGCTAAAACCCTAGCTAGAAAAGCAAGATGCTATGAGCTCGAGAGCCTGGGAAATGTAAATCAGATCTGGAGATTGAATCCGATATTGAGGCTGATCA
>NC_090731.1:5720688-5728188 GCF_036898095.1 Palaemon carinicauda
TCTCTCTCTCTCTCTCTCTCTCTCTCTCTCTCTCTCTCTCTCTCTCTCTCTCTCTCTCTCTCTCTACAGTTAAGGAATGGGTACAGTAAATGAAGGATTACCTAAACGAGAAGACATCTACTTCAGAAACATTTGTATCATATGATTTTTACTTAGAGAATTACTAAGGATCTTGATAATAACAAGCGATATCAGGTAAACGTGAATAATAACTTTAAATTTTTCATATAGAAAAAAATTTCAATAGGAATTTATTAAATATAATTTAACCTGCTTACTAGCATACACTAGATAAGATATATCAAGGTGAAAATAAACTTTGATCAGCTTCGATATAGGATTCAATCTCCAGATCTGATTTACGTTTCCCAGGCTCTTGGGCTCATAGTATCTTGCTAGGGTTTTAGATTAGTTATAACAACAGTTTTACTACTACTACTACTACTACTACTACTACTACTACTACTACTACTACTACTACTACTTATAATAATAATAATAATAATAAAAATAACAACAACAATAATAATAATAATAATAATAATAATAATAATAATAATAATAATAACAATGATAATAATAATAAATCATTGGAATATCTTATAGATAAACAGATTGAAAATAAATAATCAACTTTTCAGGAGGGTCTAACATTTCCTTCTTTAGTTTTAATTAGCGATGCTGATCTTTTTAGGTCAATACTTAAATCATAAAAAACATGTATAAGATATTTTTATGAACCTCTCGCTGATAAAACATTCTGATATAATAATCTTTTTAACTTTTTTTTTTCAATGACCAGTGACCTCAATTAAAAGAAAATATTTAGTTTTATTTCAAAACTGCCTAAATTTTACATTATATGTGAGATGGAGAAAGCTGACCAGAAACATCGACCCCACATAGAAGGGGGAAAAGATGTAGACAAAGAAGAAGAAGAAGTAGAAGTAACAATCTTATTAAAAAAATATCATATTTATATTTTCCTATAGGAGTTCAGCAGAGAATGCGGAGACCTAATGTGATAAATTTGTATGTCTATATGTATTCATTGAGAAACTTATTTACGTCATATTTAAACATATGGCATTCTTACTTTATTTTGCATTTTTTTTTGGTTAAAACTTCCAAATGGAATTTTATGTAGCTAACACTCAAAATAAACTAAAAAGAAAAATACAATTTCTAAAAATAAAGTTAATGTCGCAACTTACTGCTTTTGAAAAAAAAAAAAAAAAAAGGACGTTTTTTATTTCATATCGAAACGTATGGAATTCTTCTTTATCTGATCTCTCACTCCCTGCATTTTGGATTTATTTTATTTTTTTTCAATTAAAACTTCTAAATGCATTTTTACTTAACTTACACCAAAATAAACTACAAAAAAAGATATAACTTTCTAAAAAGTACTGCCTAAGTCACAACTCACTGCTTTTAGAAATAAAGAAAAACCTACCAAATATTACCATTGCTATTTCATGTGTGAGAGGCAAAATATGTTTTTAATCTTGGTAAAACTAATGCGAATAGGTTTGTCATGTACAAGCGTAGGAAGGTAACGGTCGAGATTTTAATAAATTACGTCTATCATATATTATTTAATGATGCCAAAACTAACGCAATGTGGACATTGCTTTCCCTGATCACAATATCATTTTCCGCCAAGGCCCACGTTCTCGAAATACAGGAATATTCAATGATCTCACATTTCAAACCTTATAACATATTCACCATTCCAAGTTCGACAATAACAAACATTTTCAATTCCCGACATTATACTCTTGGTAAAAACTTCTAGATTCATTATTCTAAGTTCGAATAGTATTATCAAATGAATTCCCAGTGAACAGCGGAGTACTCCAAGGGAATGTGTTGTCACCTATGTTGTTTATTCTCCACATGGATTTTGTAATACGTAGAACAGTCAAGAGATGGTGAAGAGTGATTGGACTGGATTGGTGATAGGAATTTAGCAGACCTAGAGTGTGCTGACGATACTGTCCTTGTTAGCAGAACACCACAGGATTTGCAATGCTTGCTTACAAGAATGCATGAAATATCACACGATGTTGGGCTGAAGATAAATAGAAAAAAGATCGAGATGAGGACGGAGTATGCAATGAAGGATGAAATATCATTGGAAGGAGAAAGGGTTAATGAGGTAGAATCATTCAAGTTTTTAAAAACTATGATCTTTGATACCGGGTTTTTAGAATTAGAGTTTAGTGGAAGATCAAACAATGGCTAGGTTAAGCAAAATTTGGAAATCAGGTCGCTTGAAATTACATATAAAAAGCAGACTATATATCAGTTTAGTGAGATCGGTGTTACTCTATGGACATGAGTCATGTTATGACAATGAAACAATCTCCAATAGATTTAATGGATTTTGAATAAAGCCCTCAGAAGGATAGAGGGAGTTAAATGGCAGCACAGGATTAGAAATGAGACTATAAGAGAAATTACTAGAAGAGTTGAAAGACTCAGGCCTACATGGGTGGTGACTATGAAGAGCGAAGTAGGAGATGATGAATGGAGAAATATTGAAATAAAATCTCAGGATAGAGCTGAAATTATAATTTAGATATATTATTTTCCTAGAAATAAACGTTCTTTGCATCGTAAATGTATGAGTTAGAGATGACCATTTTTTTCTAAATCAAAGGAATATGAGTTAAGCGAGTCTATTTCCCATTGAAAAAACCTCTGTAGAAAAAAAAAAAATTGTTATTCTAAAACGATCAAGTCTCCAGTTGAAAAGGACTAGAGGACAATGGGATCTGGCCCCTCTGCTAAGTGCCCATGTGGTCATACCATCCAAACATTGAACCATATACTTCGTGGGTGTTAACAGGGGCCAATCTGTGTAGATTTGGACCATTACGAAAGTAGCCTGGCTACTAAGCAGTATTATTATTGTTATTATTATTATTATTATTATTATTATTATTATTATTATTATTATTATTATTATTATTATTATTATTATTATTATTATTATTATTATTTAACAAATTTGAGTCCTCCCATAACACTATTCCAGTAATTGCCTTTTGCCTTCTAGCGACCACTAATACAGATATCGAAAGCAATTTTGATCTCTCGTCAATATTTTCCTTACAGAAGATCTATGATAATTGATATTGCGCAAGCTGTTCTACGAGCATCTATTGATCAATATTATTGGGTAAATAAATAAATCAATGGATGTTAAGCCAAAAGTGTTCCCTTGAAATTTGTATCAATGTAAAAGGAGTATCCAGGATGATATTAAGCATTAAGTTTGAGGAATATCAACAGAAGAATTATCTTATAAACTTCTTTTTTTAATCGAAAAATCCTCCTTACGTAAACATTATGAGCATAGACGGATTTGATCTGCTACATAAAACTGAAACCGAGATTAGAGTAAAATATTTTCTATAACTTTTCTAATTTAAATCCTTAGGATAAACATGTTTCTCAAAGTAATTTCTACCCGGAAGACTAATAGATTAGAGTCCCTTTTGTTTTTAAGAATTATATGTTAATCGTATTTTTCTATTGTAAGACTTTTAACCTTTCATGGACTACTTTATGTGCGTAGAAAACTGGCTTAAAAGAAAGTAAGTTGGCTTCCGGGCAAATGTTTAAAATCCCTTATTACATGGTGTTAACTCAGTCTTTATTCCTATCATCGTTCTAACTCTGTCTATAATAATATCGTTAACTCATCTTTATTCATTTCATAAAGCTAACCTTGTCTTTATTAATATCATGGGGCTAACCCGGTCTTTATTCATATAATAGTGCTAACTCGATCTTCATTCATACCATGGTGGTAACTCGGTGTTTATTCATATCATTACACTATCTAGTTCTTTATTCTTATGTAGGTGTTATCTCAGTATCTCATTTATCAAGATAGCCTACTAGCACAGAGTTTATTCATATCATAATGATAACTCGGTCTTTAAGGTGCTTACTAATTGTTTATTCGTATGATGGAGCTAACACGTTATTCTCTATCATGTGTTTACTGATATCATGCAGCTTACTTATTCTTCATAGTTATCATGATTTTAACTAAGTCTTTATTCTAATCATGGTGCTAATTTTTTATATCAAGGGGGAAACTAAGTCTTTATTCATGCCAAGGTGCTAAGTCTTTATTCATGTCAAGATACTGAGTAAGTCTTTATTCATATCATGGTGTTATCTCTGTCTTTATTCATACCACAGTGGTAACTCTGTCTTTATATCATAGAGTTTGTGAAGACATTATTCTTATGATGTTGCTAACATGATCTATATACTCGTACATATCATGGTCCTAATTAGTCTTAAAATATTTCCAAATTTTTCCTGGATAAAAAGACTCACTTTGTTTTACATTGGTGAATACACGGAAAAGACCTTCACAGTTTCAGGTCTTACTTCTATTAGCAAATATATCACCTTCCTGTCGTTTTATTCAGCTTTTTCTAAATCTCATACTCCATGCATGTGAAACCAGTATTTCAGAACTATTGCTAATGCCTTCTCTTTCTAATAAACAAAACTTATTTAAGTTCCCCCTTAATGAATAAGCATAATGAAACTTATTTATTAGGTAGTTAGAATTGTGTTATCCCTCTAGAGTCTACACGATCATTATTTAAAAAATATGGAAATATTGAATATGTAGATATTTTGCGATATACAGAATTATACAATGTACAAAATAATGAAAACATAAAAGATTAGATGAAGAAAAAAGTCTTTTGTCATATGAGTATATTGCCAAAAAAAAAATAATGTAAAAAAAAAATTACGTTTTCTTTTCTTCACTATGTAGGAAATGTTTTTAAATTTATGATGAAACATTTAAGCAGTCAAGAGAGTTGAATGGTGACAGGAACTTAATTATAACAGAATATTCTATAATAAAGTCATTATAGCGATGTCGTTATTCACGTTACGGAAATGTTCAGAGTTTCATTGACATTTTCAATAACAAGACCCCATAATTTAGATTCCATTTTCAAAGGGTACCATTATTAATATCAGAAGTAATGATACACCATTTCAACGTCAAAGGCTAGATAAGCAACTATGCAAATCATCCGAAGTCTCCACCATCATATAATTAAATTCCCACCCGACTGTCAAATTGCTCTCATGAACTGCTGATGGATTCCTTCGTCATTAATGCAACGTCTCTAGATGTTTCATGCACGATATCTCTCGGGATATCCGCTCCAGGGGATAGAACCCTGTGATACCTCTGCAGGTAAAATTCTCTGGCATATCACTCGCAGAGATATCCCAAGTAAAAGCCTTTGAGGAACTTCCATCAGGATGACATGGCTAACTCACCCAATAAAATAGATTTTTCCGATGTCAAAATCCTTTCTTTTTTATTTTATTTCTCTTCCTCTTGTTTCGATAAAGTTTTTTATAGTTTATATAGCAGATATTTAATCTTATTTTACTCTTCTTGAAATATTTTATTTTTCCTTAAGTTTCCTATCCCCACTGGGGCTATTTCCTCTGTTGGAGCTTATAGTATCCTGCTTTTCCAAATAGGGTTGTAGCCTAGCAAGTAATAACAATAATAATAATAATAATAATAACAATAATAATAATAATAATAAAAATAATGTATGTTACGCCAGGACTCTGGTACGGCAATTTAATCATTTTGTTTATTGTCTTTACTTTATTATGAAGCGTAATATATATATATATATACTGTATATATATATATATATATATATATATATATATATATATATATATATATATATATATATATATATATATATCTGCACGCACACAATATATATATATATATATATATATATATATATATATATATATATATATATATATATATATATGTGTGTGTATATATATATATATATATACATATATATATACAGCATATATATATATATATATATATATATATATATATATATATATATATATATATATATATATATATATATATATATATATATATATACAGTATATACACACACACACACACACATATATATATATATATATATATATATATATGTATATATATATATACAATATATATATATATTTATATATATATATGTATATATATATATATATATATATATATATATATATATATATATATATATATATTATATATATATATATATATATATATATATATATATTGAACACACACACATATACATATATATATATATATATATATATATATATATATATACATATATATATATATATATGTATATATATATATATATATATATATATATATATATATATATATTTATATATATAAGTATATATATATATATATATATATATATATATATAGAGAGAGAGAGAGAGAGAGAGAGAGAGAGAGAGAGAGAGAGAGAGAGAGAGAGAGAGAGAGACGCTTGCTCTATGTTATA
Organism: Palaemon carinicauda; assembly: GCF_036898095.1. NCBI lineage: Eukaryota > Metazoa > Arthropoda > Malacostraca > Decapoda > Palaemonidae > Palaemon > Palaemon carinicauda. The sequence goes on from NC_090731.1 coordinate 5,727,114, forward strand.
TAAGGAAGATGATTGAAATGAGTTAAGAAAAATTTGAATAACAAGTAATGAGAACCTTCAAGTTTTACTATAACTTCTAAAATATTTAACTTTTCATATCTTCATCATATATAAATTATTGAACATCGATAAAAAAGTTCTAATTCTAGACTATTAAATCTGTTGAACAATAAAAAAAAAATGCAAATATCGTTGATGACCTATTGTTCTTTATTAATGATTTTAATCATTTGTATATTTGATTTCATGTCGAAATTTTTCTAAGAAAGGAAGCTCCGCCTAACCTGAATGTTTTTCCCCTGTTATCTATAGATTTTTTAAAAGAAATCTCTCTCTCAATATTTAAAGTTCAAGATTAATTTACCCTAAATGTAAGATTTTAAATGCAATTAGGGATTATACCTCATTATGCATGGAGTAAATTGTTGTGCAAATTATCATTATTATCATTATTATTGTCGTTATTATTACTTGTTAAGCTACAGCCCTAGTTGGAAAAGCAGAATGCTATAAGCTCAAGGGCTTCAACAGGGAAAATAGCCCAATAAGGAAAGGAAATAAGGAAGTAAATAAAATACAAGAAAATGAATGGACAATTAAAACATTTTCAGAACAGTAACAATATCAAAATAAAGTTTAATATATAAAATATAAAATAAAATAAGATAAACAAGAGGAAGATGAATAAGATATAAAAGTTTGCCCAAGTGCACCCTCAAGCAAATGAAAACTCTACCTCAAGCCAGTGGGTTTAAAGATAACCCGAATTGCAAACGTAAAATGACTCAAACATTAAAAAAATATACTCGAAAGATTACAACTGAAACATTAATATCAAACGCAAACTCTTTTCAGAATAAATTAATTCCATAAAACAGAAAAAGGTCAGATGGTTATTCAAGGGGAGCCGATATTTGATTCTAAACAAAAGCAATTATATCACGGCGAGGCAAGAAATTCTTGAGGAAGATTTCGCATTGATTAAAGATGCCCTGTCGTTATTTCTTGAGAGAAACAAATGATATGAAAATATTTGAGAGAATATGAGAGGAGTATATATATTGTAATATATATA
>NC_090731.1:5738188-5755688 GCF_036898095.1 Palaemon carinicauda
GCACCGCTATAAAAAATAGACTATAGGTTATAATTCACATTAGTACCCGCATTTTAACATCAGATTTGAATTATTATTATTATTATTATTATTATTATTATTATTATTAACTAAACATGCTGTAGGCATCAAACGGTGTGCCTACAGATTTTCGAAAAACAATTATTCTAAATACAATTATTCGAAAACCTTTTTTTCCAGAATCAACTGTCCAAAAACAATTGTTCGAATGTATAATTATTTGGACTCAGAATTGATCGAAATACAAAATATTCGAATAAGCAGTTTTTCGAAAACCTTTATTCTAGAAGCAACTGTCTGAAAACAGTTGTTCGAATGTATTATTATTCGAACTCAAAATTGATCTAAATACAAAATATTCGAACGAACAGTTTTTCGAAAACCTTTATTCTAGAATCAACTGTCTGAAAACAGTTGTTCGAATGTATTATTATTCGAACTCAAAATTGATCTAAATACAAAATATTCGAACGAACAGTTTTTCGAAAAACAATTGTTCAAAATAAAAACTAACCGTTAACCAAACCTGGCTTGAAGTAAATCAGGTAAAGATATTCATTGTCAGTTTTACTTGTTTTTCTGTTTAGCAGTATAGCTCTCTCACCCTAGAGAGGCTGAATTCTTTAAAATTGAAAAAGGAAAGGTCATATTATCAGTGAATGGACATCTGTTGTTAAAGATATGCAATGCCAGGTATGTACCGTTTTAATAACGGATATCTTGACGTAAAGGATTGATATTACGGTCCCAAACAGTAAAAGACAATCACAAAGTAAGGTAAAATTACGGTTTTGTTATTTTTATTTATTCATTAATTTAGTTATTTATTCACAAAGTTATTTAATTTTTCGTTATTTATTTAAATAGTTATTTATTTAATTAGTTATTTAGTTAATTAGTTTTTTATCTAATTAGTTATTTATTTAATTAGTTATTTACTGAATTAGTTATTTATTCAATTAGTTATCTATTTAATTAGTTTATTTGTTTATTTGGTTATTTGGTTATATATGATCAAATATGTTTGAAGTGCCGTAAATTTCATAAAAACAAATTAAATATATCACCGTTTCCGACACATCATAGGAAGAATATACAGTAGATTCTCAAACGATTGTGTGATGACTTTTAAAAATAAAGATTTTTCCACTCACGCAAATTTCAATGTTATAACTCTCTATCAGGACTTTTCCTGGAATGGTACTTTCAAATTTGAACAACTTTATGCTATGCTTGAAGAATGGTTTTGGAAAATTCATTGAAGCACTTTACAGAGAACATTCTTTCAATGGAATTAAGATAGAAGATTTAGATAGTAGTGAAGAATGAAAGAAGTCCTCGAAAATAAAAGGAAAGCATAAACTGCCCCAAGAAACTAGTTGACACCTTGAAAAAATATGAAGACGTGATCTAAGGCAATAATTAATGTGACAAGTTGCTTCCTAATTTTTTATATATATATAATTTTTTTCTTTAAAATTTTTTTTTTTTATTTGAAATTAGTTTGGCAAAGAGAATACGATAATAGAATTTTGATCATTTAAAATTAGATTAGTACATTAAGTATTTGAACAAAGTTAGTTCAGAAAAACTCATTTCGATCAATCATGCATTCCAACAATTTTACATTCGATCAGTTGGTTTTTGAAAAAAAAGAAAAAAAAAGTTTTCGAAAAAAATTAATTAAAATTATAGTTTTTCGAAAAAAAAAAATCCGCAAATCACGTCAAACACATGATGGCGAGACTACTAAAGCAGGCGATTGCTCACGGAAATTCAACCGACGTTCAGTTCTTCCCTTTATTATCTTTAGTGCTCATTGGGGGATTAGACATTCATACAAGGTAAGAAATATAATTATTTTATTTACAGAAAATTAAGAACAAATAAATAACCACAATGTTTTAAAAGCATAACATCAGATTATCTAGGAATATAAATCTTTTTTTATTTTGGAATTAACCCTAAAATTTATATTACAATAAGTTACCGTAACGGTAAAACCCTGCATGCGAAATGTAGATAAGAGACTTATCCTATATTTCACGATCGATTATTGCGGAACGTTAAAAGGATTATTGAAAGACACTGTTTCTGGTGAAAATAATATTATCTCCCCATGAAAAATACATATACTCTATGATATTTTAAGCCTATTAAAACACTATTTTTGGTGAGAATAATAATATCCCTTCGTGAAAAATACTCATATGCAATATCATGACTATTAAAACACGCTATTTCTGGTGAAAATAATGTTTTCCTCGTGGAAAATACTCATATGCAATATCATGCCTATTAAAACACGCTATCTCTGGTGAAAATAATATCCCCTTGTGAAAAATACTCATATGCAATATTAGGCCTATGAAAACACACTATCTCTGGTGAAAATAATGTTATAACCTATTGAAAAATATATGTAAAATTATGAGTAAGTCTACATCCATACATTACTGCTTTGTATAACAATTCATCTTTCAAATATTGCCGTCAGTACACCTTACGCGATACACACTAAGTATTACTTTAAGGTCTTTACAATTTTCCTTTGCACAACCCCCTCCACCTGCACCTACTTGATATCCTTCTTTACATCCGTTCCCCCTCCTTCATTTCTTCCGTGTTGTTGTCCAAACTTTCAACTTATACTCCACAGTGTTGAAGAATGTTTTTATCACAGTTGCCCTTGCGAGCTGAATAGCCTCACGGGTCCCAACGCAGGGTCATTCCATTAATCTAATTCACATGATGAAAATCTCTCTCTCTCTCTCTCTCTCTCTCTCTCTCTCTCTCTCTCTCTCTCTCTCTCATTTAAATAGAGAAAATACCCCCCTATACTTTTTACGTAAATTATATGTAATCGCATATAAAAGTTGGGATTTGAAATTTCCAACCTACTGTATTTATGTGTGGTTAATATAAATATATTATTGATTACATATAAGCTTAATGAATACATATTTGACTATCAAATAAAAGGAAAAAAATAAATTTAATTCAGTGAATATGCAGATATACAATATGAAAGTTAAAATTAGAGAAATGTCCTAAATCCAATTCCCCACCTCAAAAATTGATATGACAAAACTGATGTAATACCATCCAGTACGTACATGAAGTTAATTAGTATTTCCATTTTTCAATGGATCATTGAATGTGCCAATCGGAGGCCTTTCATGCAAGAGTTATAGAGTCGATGTCAAATGTCACTAACAAGTAGAAAATGATATTATTATTATTATTATCATTATCATTATTATTATCATTATCATTATTATTATCATTATCATTATCATTATTATCGTTATTGTTATTGTTATTGTTATTGTGATTACTATTACTATTAATATCATTATCATTAGTATCATTATTACCATCATTACTTGCTAAGCTACAACCTTAGTTGAAAAGCAGGATGCTACAAGCCCAGTGGCTCCAACAGGGAAAATAGCTCAGTGAGGAAAGGAAACAAGGAAAAATGAAATATTTCAAGAGCAGTAACAACATCAAAATAAATATTTCCTATATAAACTATAAAAACTTTAACAAAATAAGAGGAAGAGAAATAAGATAGAATAGGGAATAATTGTCCCCCTGGCACAGTGTAGCTGGTCCTTTATGATTTAATTTCCTCAGGTTTTGGTGTATTCAAGGAAGCTGGTAGCTTTGTGTTTAATTTTGTAATTGTATACATCAATGACAGTATAGTGAATAACTTGCCTATCATCTCTTGGTAAATGGAAATAAAATGCAAATTGGTGAATAATCTTTTCGAAGGCTATGCGATATACCAATCATCAGAGAGAGAGAGAGAGAGAGAGAGAGAGAGAGAGAGAGAAAGAGAGAGAGAGAGAGAGAGAGAGAGAGAATATTGGTAATAAAACAGACAGGCAGAGACAGAGACAGACAGACAAACAGACAGAGTTGTTAATAAAGCAATCAGATGAGAGAGAGAGAGAGAGAGAGAGAGAGAGAGAGAGAGAGAGAGAGAGAGAGAGAGAGAGAGAGAGAGAGAGAGAGAGTTAACAATGAAACAAACAAACAAACAGACAGACGGGCAGAGCTGGTAATAAAACAATCAGATGAGAGAGAGAGAGAGAGAGAGAGAGAGAGAGAGAGAGAGAGAGAGAGAGAGAGAGCGTTGATTATAAATTGACCAAATGTTAATGATTTATTGAAAAGCGAAGTTCACAATCTAAAATCTGATATAGTTCTCCAAATTAGAAAACATTTCCTATGTTATGAAGTATAGAAAGTTTTCGAAGGGCTGATAACTTCCGCAACAAAAATATATTTTTCATTAATGTTCTGCTCGGTCAATTAATTGCCTGAGGTTTGCCGTAAACTTTGTAAAGAGACCATTATTGATTGCAAAATCTTTTTTCATTATATATACACGGTTTTACAGTACTGATTTTTTTCCTCTAGAATATCTGTAAATACATTGTTTTTCATAACAGGTTATGAATCATGCACTAATTTAAGACATCTAAAGGTCTAACGCCATCCACCTACCAATTTTGGAATTTTAACAGAGTAGGAAATATATAATTTTACTTCATTACTGGGCCTAAATCAGGCACATATACCAAAAGAATCAATAATGATCGGTTATTGGAAATAATTACCAACTAGGAACATCTCTCCCTGGTAATCTGCGGGACTGGGGTTCGAGTCCTGCTTAAACTCAATAGTTTCTTGTAGTCTCACCATCCTTGTTGGCTAAGGATGAGGCATTTGGGGGAGCCAATAGGTCTACTTGCTGAGTCATCGGCATCCATTACTTGGCCCTCCCTGGGCTTAGCCTGGGTTCGGGCACTGATCATATGTATAATGTATATGGTCATTCTCTAGGGGGCTGTCCAGCTATACTCTTTTTTTTTTATTTATTTATTTATTTTTTTTAACGAGGCGCCTTTCCACCGACTCGCAGGGGCGCCCTTTTAGCTCGGAAAAGCTTCCTACTAACTGATTGGTTAGAATTATTTTGTCCAGCCAATCAGCTAGTTGGAAACTTCCGAGCTAAAGGGGCATCCCTGAGAGTCAGTGGAAATGTGCCTCATTTAAAGAAAAATTGAGTATAGTCAAGACATTGTCACTGCCCCTTGCCTCTGCTATTCATAAGCGGCCTTTAAAACGAAAAAAAAAAAAAAATCGTAAACATTTTCGTGAACAAATTCTAAACCATGATTCTCGTAGAGTAGGAAGGAAACGTCCACCCCATATCCACATTAGGGACGCAGCTGACGTATATGGATACAACAACAATGTTTTTCTGAGAAAAACATTTTACAAGATAAACCTTTTTTTATAGAAGTCTCTCTCTCTCTCTCTCTCTCTCTCTCTCTCTCTCTCTCTCTCTCTCTCTCTCTCTCTCTCTCTCTCTCTCTGTTTACTTACATCTTATAATATCATTTCACAAAAAAACACTTCACCAAATTCTTGTTGAAAAAGAATTATTGTTAATTTCAACAATATTATTTTTAACATAAAAAATATTTCAATTTTATTGTTGAAATTTATATATGAGGATCTAACTCGTTTCGATTTTTTTTTTTTTTTTTTTTTTTTTTTGAAACTTCAAGCTTACTCTGTTGGTGGAAATCCTAGATATTCTTCATAACTTTATCCTTACGGTCACGCTCTTGGACTCAAGAACTTATTCAAGGTATATATGCAACCTGGTGAAAGCCTTGAATTTTACTACGAACTGAAAGTTCCAAATATTTTTTCAGCAATATTGAAATAGAAAGCTATTTTTTTTTTTTTTTTTTGCATATGGGCCTGGATGAACGTTACAATAAAACTACTGCACTGTAATTGTTCAGTGGCTACTTTCCTCCTGGGAAGGGTAGAAGAGAGGCTAGCTATGGTAAGCAGCTCTTCTGGGAGAAGGACACTCCAAATTCAAACCCTTGTTCTCCAGTCTTGGGTAGTGCCATAGTCTCTGTACCATGTTCTTCCACTGTCTTGGGTTAGAGTTCTCTTGCTTCAGGGTAAACTCGAGGACTTTATTCTATCTAATTTCTTTGTTATCAAAATATTTCATTATTCCTTGTTTCCTTTCCTCCCTGGGCAATTTCATTGATGGAGCCAGTGTGCTTATAGAATTCTGCTTTTCCAGTTGGGGGTGTACCTTAGCAAGTAATAATAATAATAATAATAATAATAATAATAATAATAATAATAATAATAATAATAATAATGCCTACAGTGCACCGTGCAGCGATACACTGACTGCATTACGTTGTCTCATTTACGAAAATGCTGTAATGCTTCATCATATGTTCTTGACATTTTCGATTCGGTCTTAAACGAAACATAATTGCATCTCTCTCTCTCTCTCTCTCTCTCTCTCTCTCTCTCTCTCTCTCTCTCTCTCTCTCTTTCTCTCTCTCTCGACAGAGTAGAATTACTTATAAATCACTTGGAACTAACAACTCACTCCTACTTTTAACCGTTGAAATAATGAATAAAAGTGAAATGATGCGTAAAACGTTTGTACGATACTACCCAATGTGGTGGGAATTGGCAAAAATTGTCGGATACTAGATATAATCTGACTTTAGTTTAGTTATCATTATGCTTATATTCATTGACTTAATAAATAAATTTAGTCTTAAACACATACAAGAATGCATCGTTTCATATAGCATTCCTTCCATCAATTAAACATATTGGGAAACACAGTGTTTTTTGTTAGTTTTTCGTCTGCTATTTGCTCCAGCTGAGTTCAGTAGTAATCCACTTGTTAGGGCTACCTACTTATGAAACCTATAAAGACGTTTAATAGCAGAATATGATGAATCTCTTCTTGTTAACCCCAGCATTATAATTTGACAATAATGTGTTTCATTCTTTGTGATACAAGATCATAAAGGACTTGCACTTTTTCTGATTAGTATATTATATCGTATTTCGTTGGTGAGTGGAGTATTCATTCCGTCTATTATGGGCTAGTCCATTATTGGCGTAAGGGGAAATGAAAGTCTAATTTAAAAAGTTATTACTTGCATCATTTGTAATACAATATATTCATAAATTAAAACATTATACCACGCAAAATATAATTACAATTACTGAAAGTTATATGCATCTCTAACTTTAGCGATTATAACAAAATTTACTTTCGTCTATCACCCTTCCTCCCCTAGGGATTATTATGATAGCTATGTTTCCATCAGTTGCCAATAGATGGTGTTGAAAGCTTGTTTGTCGGAGGAATCAGGTAAGAATAAACCGAAGCCTTGGTCGAGATGAATACAAAAAAATTACCACGCCGTCGACCGGATATGTGCAAAATATGGTAAGACAAAGAGGACTATCTTATGTGTTCTGATTACCCAAGTGTCAATCAAATCATAATTACATTGAATTTCATTTATTCCAAATGAATAAGTTTTAATTAGCGTAAGCCATGTAATATCTAATAGATATATCCATCTCATTTTGGTGAATAATACTAATTTTCTTAACGATAAGCTATGTTTATGGTTATAATGATTTTGATAATGTCAGGTTTGTTTCTATATGACTTTTTTAAAAGTACAAGCGCAATTTTTGTTAACTAGTGATGGCATGTTCGAAGATTCATATTTTTCAACTAGAATTATACCTTTCCACGTTGGATTGTTTTACCCTTTTAATATGAAACATGATCATTAAAATCGCATTTTAATTAAACTCTGAAAAGCTGCAAGTAACACATGAGATTAATGGTACGTTTTGAAAGACCTAAGTAAAGATATTGGAACTTTGACAGTTAAATTGTGATTACCAAAGGATTTCTTCATAACTTCATTTGGATATTTATTTCAAATTTCTTATAATTAACAAATGAAATCTCAATAAAACTGCTTTTCTTTACTGAGATTTAATCTCATTAGAAAATAACTATTGACTTTTCTCCTGATTAAAAGTAATTTTTTATACAATCAGGAATCTTACTTTCATATCGTGCAAAGATTAACGCATTATTAGTTTTTATTAGTAACTCAGGAAAGTCATTTGGATACAGAAGAAGCATATTCCCAACTTTGTTGGACATAATTGTGATGAAAGTCGTAATGAACATATCATGGCAGCGCAATCTGTGACAAACTTAAAGGACAATAAAAACATTAATGGCGAGACTTGAGAATTGATTATTAGTCCATTCGACATTTTCATTAAAATTGGCGTTATCAATTCTTTTTTTCTTCAAGGATGAAATAATTGAAAGTAATTTTTTCCTTTAATTATAATCATTTAATTCCTAAGACATTTAACCCTTCATAAAAAAATTAATATTTACGTATAGGAATCTTCCATACATCTCATATACATGAAAGAGAAAATTACTAACGTTACATGCACAATTGTATGCAAGGTCTACACTCAAAAGGTTTATAGTAAAAGAAGTTTTTGAAATGATTTATAGCAAGCTTTTGAATGGTCATTTCAAAATAAATACCTTAAATAAAAGGAAATGTGGGCACATTGGTAGCGAGTATTGGGGAATTATGCCGTTAATTAACATTAAAGTTCATTTATGATTTGTTTCACTGAGAGCAAACCTGAAGCAGATGGAATATTTTTATAATTTCAATTGAATTTATTACGTTTATGAGGCAAACTACATTTTTGATTGATGCTGAAAGCGACAATTCCTTTAAAAAAGCCTGATGTTTTGTGGGTCCTGGTTAGCCTTTTCGGGAAATGGGTTCAAAGGCTTCTCATGAATGGCAGGGGCAAGGGACAGTGATATTAACCTATCCAGCAGGAGTGCCCTTGAGACACCATATATACTTATGATCAGCGCCCAAACTCCCTCTCCACCCAAGCTAGGACTAAGGAGGGCCAGGCAATGGCAGCTTATGACTGAAGATAGACCTATAGGCTCACCCAAACTCCCCATCCTTAGCTCACAAGCATGGTGAGGTTGCAGTGACCAAAGGAACTAACGAGTTTGAACGTGACTCGAATCCCAGACTGGCATTCGAAAGAGATTTATCTCGTCCGTAAGACGAAGCAATTTTATAAAAGTTTAATCATATTGGATCATATTGCATGTCAAAAAAAGTGTCCTCTAATTGTTGTAATCCAAACTATGCTTATGACACCAAATAATATATGTTATCCGCTATCCAGGATTTATTAAAATGATATGTGTAAAAATAAAGACAAATGCTATTATATTCTTATAATCTAAAACTTTTGAAAAAAGTAAATTCTACGCTGCAGAGAAAAAAGTTTAATAACATGAATTATAATTATAATGTGTTTGGACTGTTGAAAAAATGTTTTATAAAGACGATCAGGTTTGAGAGAAGATTAAGATTATGTATTCAATGGATTACATTCTCCATTATGAATTCATAAATATGTATCATATAAGACTTGTCAAATTAATAAATAGAAATTGCCATGAAAATCAGAATGTTGAAACATATGCCATGATATACATGGTATTGTATTATCCTATCGTTTCTATAGGCTTTAAACCACGTAGAGAGAGAGAGAGAGAGAGAGAGAGAGAGAGAGAGAGAGAGAGAGAGAGAGAGAGAGAGAGAGAGAGAGAGAGAGGCTTTAAACCACGTAGAGAGAGAGAGAGAGAGAGAGAGAGAGAGAGAGAGAGAGAGAGAGAGAGAGAGAGAGAGAGAGAGAGAGAGAGAGAGGCTTTAAACCACGTAGAGAGAGAGAGAGAGAGAGAGAGAGAGAGAGAGAGAGAGAGAGAGAGAGAGAGAGAGAGAGAGAGAGAATTTGCATGTCCTGCTTGCTAAAAATGATTGTTAATGGATAGAGCATACTATAACTCGCCTTTATGTCATGGTTTGCTAATTATGAATTTATAAAACCTATCTGATAAGTCTTGTCAAAAGATTTCGTAAACAGTAATTAGCAAGGGAGTCAAAATTATGAAATACATTTAGTAAATATATGATATTCCATTTCCCTATCATGTCTATAGGCTTTAAACCACGTTGAGAGAGAGAGAGAGAGAGAGAGAGAGAGAGAGAGAGAGAGAGAGAGAGAGAGAGAGAGAGAGAGAGAGAGAATTTTCATATCCTGCATGCTAAAAATGATTGTTAATGGAAATAGCATACTATGCCTCTTCTTTAAACGATAGATCGGCAAAGAGAAAAGTGTGAATTCCATAGAAAACATTTGTTGAACGAACGAATGAAGACGAAAAGACTTCCTATCAACGGCCAAGTATTATGGTAATTCTTATCTCGAGATAATTCCAAGGATTAAATACATAAACTCTCCCAGGGCGATTTTCCTTCCCCATTGCAATGTTGATGGCACGAGGGATTCTTGGTGGTGTCCTTTTGCTGTGTAATTACCCTTCCTTTTGCTCTATGTTCTATGCATTCTTTTGTTACCTTCATCCTTAACTTTCCCTTATTTTCTCTTAATATTTTCTTTTCATAATCTTAATCATGAACATATCCTTCCATTGTGACCAACAGAATCACCATAATGATGTATTTCATACTGCTAGATGAAATATGGTACACGTGAACAGTAAGTCAGTAATATGGTAACTATAAGCCAGGGAAAAAAGTACTTTTTTCTCCTTTGTTTTATTTTATAGAGAATGAGCTTTTACCTGAAAAATTTGAAAACAATCAATAGCTGAGAGTTCCTTTAATGAATACAGGACTATATTCTCTGGTGACCGTCAAGGTATTTACGTAAATGAGGTTTGGCCTCGCAAATAAATCGTTTGCACATGAAAATGTTATCCATTTTGCATCGATTCCATCTCTTGCATTTGGAACTGTGGTTGCTGAATCTCTTAGAGATCTTGTTGAATTCAATGTATAGCTAAGTTATAAATAAAGAGCTCAAAGCTTAACTAGTTTCATAGATTGATTCCTGGATCTTCAGACACATGTTTGAGTTTGACTGCGCGCAGCTCATCTAAGATTTTCATACCCTTTTTTATTGTCAATACACGTTTGAGAAACGTTTCTGGCCTGTTTATCTTTTTTTTTTTTAATTTGTACAAATAATATAACTTCATATAGAGGCAATATGAAAATACAGAAATTTATCTAAAGTACTGTTTGGAAAGCACATATAATATAATTCCATATTTAGGAAATATGAAAATACAGAAATGTATCTTAAGTACTGTTTGAAATGCACAAATAATATAATTTTCTATTGAGGAAATATAGAAATATAGAAAGGAATCTAAAGTGCTGTCTTGAATATTGTATTCTTGACTAGTCTATAGCAGGCGATTCTCGTCTTCACTCATTGCACACTTTGATACGCAATTGATAAACAAGATTTGATTAGTAATACGTTAATCCCATCGTTAGCAACCAAGGACCAACAGCTGCTAAAAACTACTCCAGATCTCTGCCATTCATTATATGCATAATCCTTTTAAATGAATGATGGTCCTGGTCAAGGTAAGTAATTCAGTTTTGATGGTTCAAAATTCGAAATATACTTCACACCTCCCAACTGTAAATAATGGACAATATTACCAGTCTCTACACTTAAAAAATTGACGTTAAAACGGCTAATGCCTGCCAACATGTATTCCAGGATTTTTACCGTTTTGAAATAGATATACTGACGTTAAGGAGTGATATTACGGTCACCAACTCATAAAAGATAATAACAAAGTAAGGTAAAATTACGGTCGCCACTATTTTCCTGAAATACAGCTGAGAGCAGTATAGTTTTTACGGATTATTTCAGATTAAAAATGCGGAATTTTTTAACAGTGGATATGTATATGTGTAAGGAATCAAATGAAACCAAGGAGACTTATAATCTCCAAAGTCTAGACTGTTTCTCTACGTAAAGATAAAAATATCAATACTGTAATACTAATACATTATTCTTTTTTAAAATAGGTTTTTTTAAATCGAGAAAAATAAATCCACATGATTTTCTCTTTAAAAAAATTTAATTTTAAATACTGCCTAAGTTCTGTTGCTACAATGTGGATGATTTCCAAATTATGAATATTCGCAAAAGAATAAGCCTTAGAAACGCGCAATGATTTAATATCAATATGGATAATGCTGATTACCTATTACTAAAAAAAAATAATCTTCAAAAGCGAATGGAATGTTTTTTTTATATAATTTCAATTACTTATAATTTATCATCATTCCTTAGATCATACCACATACATATTCTCGGAGATTATTCTTTTACTATTTTTTTTTTTATTCAGAAAGAATTGTAATTTTTTTCCTTAGAAATCGTATCCAGTAAGCTATTGTTTTCCGCTTTGTGACGATGCAGCTTTTTACGTATCTGAGAACAAACTGATTGAATACTTTCTTTCCCATCAAACTGTTTTCTCCTTAAAATTTCCGGCTTCGTCTTTATAGCACAGACCTTCCTAGATCCAAATGGCTCAAAGAAATATGTGAAAAAATGAAAACCTTACCTCGAATCAATGTAGAGACTACCACGGAACTTTCCCCAAATTTTGGAGGTATCCGGCATCAAATAAAAAAAAAAGAAAAAAACAAAAAGAGGGGGGGTGGGGTATTTTTCTTCTCACTGTTCCTCCCAGCAATGAAGAGGGATTCAGCCGAGTTTGGTTGGTAATTCTAGAGTGCCACAGCCTACAATCCCCAGTTCTCCACCACAAATGAAGCTTTATATGCTGATAGACTAGAATCAACCTAAGAGATCACAGGTTATTTAAAAACACTAGAGATTAAAATCAAACTTACTAAAACACAAGGATTGTGGTGGCCTGTTGGTGTCGCCATTGCCTGGTGATTATCAGACTGGGGTTCGAGTCCCGCTCAAACTCGTTAGTTCCTTTGATCGCTGCAACCTCACCGTCCTTGTGAGCTAAGGATGGGGTTTTTGGGGAAGCTTATAGGTCTACCTGCTGAGTCATCAGCAACTATTGCCTGGCCCTTCCTGTTCCTAGCTTTGCTGGAGATGGGGCTAGCGCACTAATTATATGTATATGTAGTCAGGTCTCTAGGGTTTTGTTCTGCTTGCTAGGACAATATCACTGCCCCTTGCTCTGCCATTCATGAGTATCCTTTTAACCTTTAAACGTAGATACATTAAATAAATACACAAGCAAACAATATATAGTACAGTACGTAAGAGGATAGATTAACATACTTCCTATACGAATCTCCGCCCACTCATAATACTATTTTCACAATGAAATTGTGGACATATGAACCACCCACTAAAAGGAAAAAAACAAACTTTTATCTGCAAAGCGGTTTTAACTCAAAGAAGGAAAAAGATGGTCTACTCAACTCATGCGTTATCAGCAGCTATTGCCTGGCACTCCCTGGTCCTAGCTTTGGTGGAGATGCGCTTGAGCTATGATCATATGGATATATGGTCAATCTCTAGGGCATTATCAGCTAGGTTATTGTCACTGTTGCTTGCCTCTGCCATTCATGAACGACATTTAAACCTTTAAACTTATTTATACTTAGCTAGACTATATTTCGAGATGTTTTCATAATTTCCACAATACATCAAGTTTCATTTCTTATAATTCGTAAAGGTTAACTGAAGCTGTTTGTTATGAATGGATAGGTTCTCTGTCAGTGTTTTACTATGCTCTCAACGGAAAGGTTGTTTGTTAGTAATAATTATTCTTCACTAACTGTTTATAAGGATAAAGATAGACTCTTATTCACTGTTGAAACGAGATATTGTTTCACTCCCAAATCTCAAGACGAGCTGAGGACTATGATGGACGTATTGAAATTATTACGAGCTTCTTAGATAGATATATTTTTCATTCAAAAAAAAAATCGGATGAAGTAAGAGACAAAAAGAAAACTATTGAGCCTAACGAAAGATCTTTCTCGCGAGCTAATTCTTCTAGAATGACATGGTTACGTGATTTGTTGACAGAGTTGAACTGCTTCCCCTTGAATAAATCAGGTAAGGTGGAATCTTTTGATTGATTATTGAAAACGATTTTATAGGCAACAATAAGCGTTAACAAGTTACATGTAGATGGACATCATATACGAGGCATTGAACATTTCTTAATCAGGATTAACCCTATTGGATTGACAATGGTTTTAATAAAATATTATTATTATTATCATTATTATTATTATTATTATTATTATTATTATTATTATTATTATTAATATTATTATTATTAATATTATTATTATTATTATTATTATTATTATTATTATTATTATTATTATTATTATTATTATTATTATCAATAACAACATAAATAATAATGGAAAAATAATTCAAAACATGACTGCCAATTTGGACGTATTGACTAGATCTCTTTTGTCTTATTTTACCTAAGGGATTCCAGGAACATGGTTGACAGCGTATGAAGGTGTAGAGAAAGAGAGAGAGAGAGAGAGAGAGAGAGAGAGAGAGAGAGAGAGAGAGAGAGAGAGAGAGAGAGAGAGAGAGAGAGAGGGAGTATTACGGTAAAGAAATAAAGCTAACAGGGAAGAATATTTAACGTTTTTTTCCTTAACAAAAGCAATGCTCATAAGAGACCTAATGAAAAGGCGAGACTTTCCCATCACCCTAATTTCCCATAGTAAGGGGTAAACATACCGGTGCCTTTCACAATCCAGCCCATTCTATCTCAAGGACAATTCCCTGGAATTTCAATAGCAAATGGAGAAATTCCACCTTCTTTCCATCCGGAATTATAACTCGGAGGATTTTAATTCCACTTTAGAATGGGTTGAATAAAGATTATGGAAATCTTTTGAGATCTCAGGAGACCTGGTTCTTATACAGAAGCAGATTCTGTGACAGCGCAGGTTCATTGTTGCTAACTACTGTAGGCGAACCGTCAAAAATCTCGGCTAATTATTTAGATACATATGCACACGCACCCTATCTCATCAGGGAGAGGCTTGTGTGACCAGAAACATATATATATATATATATATATATATATATATATATATATATATATATATATATATATATATATAATATATATATATATATATATATATATATACATATATATATATATATATATATATATATATATATATATATATATAGATATGTGTATATATATATATATATATATATATATATATATATATATATATATATATATATATATATGTATATATATAAATATATATACAATATATATATATATATATATATATGTATATATATACTGTATATATATATATATATATATATATATATATATATATATATATATATATATATATATATATATATATATATCTATATACCAAGGCACTTCCCCCAATTTTGGGGGGTAGCCGACACCAACAGTGAAACAAAACAAAAAGGGGACCTCTACTCTCTATGTTCCTTCAGCCTAATCAGGGACTCAACCGAGTTCAGCTGGTACTGCTAGGGTGCCACAGCCCAACCTCCCACATTTCCACCACAGATGAAGCTTCATAATGCTGACTCCCCTACTGCTGCTACCTCCGCGGTCATCTAAGGCCCCGGAGGAAGCAGCAGGGCCTACTGGAACTGCGTCACAATCGCTCGCCATTCATTCCTATTTCTAGCACGCTCTCTTGCCTCTCTCACATCTATCCTCCTATCACCCAGAGCTTTCTTCACACCATCCATCCACCCAAACCTCGGCCTTCCTCTTGTACTTCTCCCCTCAACTCTTGCATTCATCACCTTCTTTAGCAGACAACCATTTTCCATTCTCTCAACATGGCCAAACCACCTCAACACATTCATATCCACTCTAGCCGCTAATTCATTTCTTACACCCGTTCTCTCTCTCACCACTTCGTTCCTAACCCTATATACTCGAGATACACCAGCCATACTTCTCAGACACTTCATCTCAAACACATTCAATTTCTGTCTCTCCATCACTTTCATTCCCCACGACTCCGATCCATACATCACAGTTGGTACAATCACTTTCTCATATAGAACTCTCTTTACATTCATGCCCAACCCTCTATTTTTTACTACTCCCTTAACTGCCCCCAAAACTTTGCAACCTTCATTCACTCTCTGACGTACATCTGCTTCCACTCCACCATTTGCTGCAACAATAGACCCCAAGTACTTGAACTGATCCACCTCCTCAAGTAACTCTCCATTCAACATGATATTCAACCTTGCACCACCTTCCCTTCTCGTACATCTCATAACCTTACTCTTACCCACATTAACTCTCAACTTCCTTCTCTCACACACCCTTTCAAATTCTGTCACTAGTCGGTCAAGCTTCTCTTCTGTGTCTGCTACCAGTACAGTATCATCCGCAAACAGCAACTGATTTACCTCCCATTCATGGTCATTCTCGCCTACCAGTTTTAATCCTCGTCCAAGCACTCGAGCATTCACCTCTCTCACCACTCCATCAACATACAAGTTAAACAACCACGGCGACATCACACATCCCTGTCTCAGCCCCACTCTCACCGGAAACCAATCACTCACTTCATTTCCTATTCTAACACATGCTTTACTACCTTTGTATAAACTTTTCACTGCTTGCAACAACCTTCCACCAACTCCATATAACTTCATCACATCCCACATTGCTTCCCTATCAACTCTATCATATGCTTTCTCCAGATCCATAAACGCAACATACACCTCCTTACCTTTTGCTAAATATTTCTCGCATATCTGCCTAACTGTAAAAATCTGATTCATACAACCCCTACCTCTTCTAAAACCACCCTGTACTTCCAAGATTGCATTCTCTGTTTTATCCTTAATCCTATTAATCAGTACTCTACCATACACTTTTCCAACTACACTCAACAAACTAATACCTCTTGAATTACAACACTCATGCACATCTCCCTTACCCTTATATAGTGGTACAATACATGCACAAACCCAATCTACTGGTACCATTGACAACACAAAACACATATTAAACAATCTCACCAACCATTCAAGTACAGTCACACCCCCTTCCTTCAACATCTCAGCTTTCAAACCGTCCATACCAGATGCTTTTCCTACTCTCGTTTCATCTAGTGCTCTCCTCACTTCCTCTATTGTTATCTCTCTCTCATTCTCATCTCCCATCACTGGCACCTCAACACCTGGAACAGCAGTTATATTTGCCTCCCTATTATCCTCAACATTCAGCAAACTTTCAAAATATTCCGCCCACCTTTTCCTTGCCTCCTCTCCTTTTAACAACCTTCCATTTCCATCTTTCACTGTCTCTTCAATTCTTGCGCCAGCCTTCCTTACTCTCTTCACTTCTTTCCAAAACTTCTTCTTATTCTCTTCATATGACTGACCCAATCCCTGACCCCACCTCAGGTCAGCTGCCCTCTTTGCCTCACGTACCTTGCGCTTTACTTCCACCTTTTTCTCTCTATATTTTTCATACTTCTCTATACTATTACTCTGCAGCCATTCTTCAAAAGCCCTCTTCTTCTCTTCCACTTTCACCTTCACTCCTTCATTCCACCATTCACTGCCCTTCCTCATGCTGCCTCCAATAACCTTCTTGCCACATACATCACTTGCAATCCCAACAAAA
>NC_090731.1:5763188-5768188 GCF_036898095.1 Palaemon carinicauda
TGGGGCCTCTGGGGTTATAGTATCCTGCTTTTCCAACTAGGGTTATAGGTTAGCAAGTAATAATAATAATAATAATAATAATAATAATAATAATAATAATAATAATAATAATAATAATCTGAGAGGCCTCTATCAGATCCCACAGAGAGATAATCATGCTAAGAGAAGGTCTATATTTCCTATAACTGTCGACCCCAAAAAAGGTCTGGGAACTGCAGTATGACCTCCCACTGCTACGCATAGAATAGAAACCAACAAACAGCGATGAGGAGGTCCCAAAAGTGCGACATTTCCACATCGTTTACAAAGATGAGTGACCCAAAATTGCAAAGTGATGCCAGGGGTGCATGGAAGAGTGGCTATGCCATCACTATGGTAACAGCGGCATATTTGCATACTCCTAGTCTCCTTATCCTGGAACTAATGGGAGAGAGAGAGAGAGAGAGAGAGAGAGAGAGAGAGAGAGAGAGAGAGAGAGAGGGAGAGAGAGAGAGAGATGCTTGCTGTCAAAATTTATAACGGCAGATATAAATAGCATTCTTCATTGAGCAATAAGGCATTTGTTCCATGATAGACAAGAAGTCGGTTAATGGATGTGTTTGAAGGATACTGTTTAAAATAATTGGAAAACACAACGAAACAACTAAATACATATCTTTCGAAAAAGTCAGTCCGCCATTGTATGTGAGGATAAAGTATTATCACACGAAATTTATGCGGTGTCCAGCATTGAGAATTATAGGATTTTTGTATCCAGAAATTATATTCCATCCACAAGGATAAAAGTTAATGATAATTCTGAAACGACCCTGTAATTTAGCAAAGCAGATAATTCCCATCAAAGAAATCTATGGTAGATTTTTTTTTTGCATAGAGATGACATAAAGATAAATGAACATATGTATAGATTTTTAATAAATATGTAGCAGTTTTGTGTAATCTTGTGACCTTTTGATTTATAAAGATTTGCTTAACGTAGAATCAATGAAATATATCGGAGCAAAAAAAACTTACAGATGTTTAGATTTTTTTTATAAATAAGTAGAAATCTTGTGCAATCTTGCATCCTTTAGTTTATAAAGATGTGTTTGAACAACGTAGATACATTAGAAAAAAAATAATCTCTTCTTAAATTTGTAGAATCTATACTTATTTTGTGCTCAATGCTTTTTATCGTAGTCTCATAAGATATATCGGAACAATAATGAGCCTCTTAGTGGTATTTAGGAAACAGTGTTTTAATGGTACAAAAATAGTCCACTCTCATCCAATAGAAAGCGACTCTGGATAATGAGGTTGTTAGAGCATCCAGGATTTGATCATCCCATTCCAGCGGATACTGGGACTAATAATGTAGCTATAGATGAAGATCTTTATTCACAAACAGATAGTGCAACCGAGGAGGGACACATTCATTTCATGTTGCATGTAATAAAAGGGGCCGTGGAGACCTAAATGACCCTCCATGAGAGGTCCTTTCAATATTATGGACCCTGGTTAGATATCGATGAATTATTCGAGGCATTAGATAAAGCTGGAAAAAAAGGGACATATAAAACTTGAGACACTTGTTCCTTTGGGAACTTCCCTCATATAAGGACCGTTTGGATGAAGGCAACGAAGTGGTCGAGGTTCTCTTAAAGGGAACATTCTTGGATCATAGGACAATAGTAAAAGAGCGATGGGATAAAATAAGAAACTCTTAGGAATTCGGTGTGAGAGGAGAGAGAGAGAGAGAGAGAGAGAGAGAGAGAGAGAGAGAGAGAGAGAGTTGGTGTCCAACAACAAATAACAGAGTGACAGAATTGAGATAAGTGGGTACATATACTGTAGTGTAGAAATACCTTTTCTCTCTCTCTCTCTCTCTCTCTCTCTCTCTCTCTCTCTCTCTCTCTCTCTCTCTCTCTCTCTCTCAGGGAGTGGTAGGCCATTCACATCACATGATTAAATACGATTGTGAACTTCACCCAATGTCACCTAACATTTCTTAACATTATATATAGCAATATTCAATAAGCGCTTTTATAGCACACGTATATTATCATGCTATGTAGAGTAGTCATTTCTATCTAATAGATAGAGAAAATATTTATGATCTTATTGATAGAGAGCTTGAATTTACTATAATTTTTGGTTAGATATATCTGAAAAGGAAAAGGAGTTTATATTTGGAATTTGAAATGTGTTGAATCAAAAGAAGTTTGAGACAATTCCGTAACAACATTAAGTAAAAAAAAAAAAAAAAAAAAAAAAAAAAACGAAGTTTCCATCCTTCATAAGAACATTGAATAAAAACATCGTTTTTTATCCCTCCTGAATAAAAGGTAATGGCCACTTTTATTTGATAAGATCTTTAAGCGCTTTCTGTCACTTATCCTGATTAGGGTTCTACGAAGTAGATTCAGTCAACAAGTACGTAGTCTCGGAAAAAAAATACGAGAAAGGATTCAAAATACGCAGGATTTTACAACTCGCTTTAGAACCTATTCGAAGACAATTAATTGGACTCTATCAATACAATAAATAGAAAATACAAAAAAGAAGACATTCAGGGTGACTGAAATTCTTTAAAATTTGGAGAGAGAGAGAGAGAGAGAGAGAGAGAGAGAGAGAGAGAGAGAGATACAAAAAGAAGACACTCAGTGACTAAAATTCTGAACCCTTTAGAGAGAGAGAGAGAGAGAGAGAGAGAGAGAGAGAGAGAGGAGAGAGAGAGATGAGAGAGAGAGAGAGAGAGAACACAGTATTGATACAAGCAATAGAAAATAAATAAAGAAGACACTAAAAGTGAATAAAATTTTAAACATTGAGAGAGAGAGAGAGAGAGAGAGAGAGAGAGAGAGAGAGAGAGAGAGAGAGAGAGAGAGAGAGAGACGGTATATAATATGACAAGAATATAAAACTTAAGAGGGGGAAGTCGGTGTACTTTCTCCAGGATTTCCTCTTTTCCTTTGGGAATATTTGATAAAACCAAAGCTTCAAGAAAAAGAAATTTCGTAACCCTCAAAACAGAAAATAAACTATTTTTGAACTGGTTGGTGCGAGGGGCGGGAATCAAAATTGTTATACTTCTCTCATTTTCTTTCTCAATACCTGTTATTAAATTAAATGTTCTATTTCCCCTTCGCCAACCTCTCTCTCATCTCTCTCTCTCTCTCTCTCTCTCTCTCTCTCTCTCTCTCCTCTCTCTCTCTCTCTCTCTCTCTCTCTCTAACACGAGGTCATTCCTTTGGTGTGGCAGTTTTTATTATTTCATAATAACACTTCCTTTCCTCACTGGGTTGTTTTCCCTGTTGGAGCCCTTGGGCTTATAATATCTTGCTTTTCCAAGTAGGGTTGTAGCTTAGCAAGTAATCATAATAATGGGCGGATGGCATCTTTTTCTTTATCAATTAAAGCCATGTTCTACACTACGATTAAACTGCAGATATATTTTCATGAAAATATATATTGAATAGAAAACTGATAAAATCCTAACAATCTTATCTAAAATCATTTTACTTTTACATTCGTAGTCACATTTTAGCTTTTACAAAAATGTCCCAGAAATCTTGTTCACTATTTTGTTATCCACTGTTACCTTTCATCTGTCTGAACCGTTCTTTAATCCTTTTATAGATTATGGAAATTCTCTCTCTCTCTCTCTCTCTCTCCTCTCTCTTCTCTCGTCTCTCTCTCTCTCTCTCTCCACACACACACACACACACACAACATACATAAAAAATCTACCACACACACACACAAACACACACTCACACAAATACATCAAAACTCTACCTTCTTATTAGCTTTTCTGATCTTTATTTTTACATTTCCAGAATCTAAAAGTGGAATTTTTTATTTATGCTATTTTTGTTAACGAGTGTACTCTCTGACATATATTTTTTTTTTCATTTTTCAAAGTGAAATCTTAAAGCAAGGACAAGCTCTCAACGTTGCAATTGATTTCACGCAATCAATTTTTAGCTCGGCCAGTGAATAAAGGTGATATTTCAGCGAATGCATTGCATACTCCGTACATAGCTGAAGGGAAAGAATTCTGCTGGTTTTGTTATGTTGAAATTAGATTTCTTATACCTTATATCTTTAGCTTTCTTTTAGGTGGAAATGAAAACAAGTTTTCCTAAAATTAATAATATTTCAATTACGGTTTTGTTTGACATTTGCGTAAAACTAATTTCTATAGAAAATACATTGACATTAATTTTTACTGTAAATGTTCGTGAGTTTCACGATATAATCAAAGTATCAAATTAAAAAAAGGACACGTTAATTAAAATACATTCCGTATCATTTCATCTTACATTTTATAAACTGATAAACTGTCTGTCATTATTCGTCCATGCCATTATTCTGATTACCCTTCGTATATGCATGGAATCTTGAAACGATTAATATTATGGGAATTTAAATTCCCTTATATTTTAGTGAATTTTTAAAGGATGAAAAGAAAAAATAGTTAGTTTTGTCATTATTGGACCTTATTTATGATCATGATGATATCGAAAAACTTAACAGGAAATTAAACCGTCAAGGAACAAATTGTGAAAGAGTGAATTGATTATAATTTTTTATATTTAATTTGTATTAGGGACCTTTAAAACCGCAGTTATTTGGCAAAATTAAAGCATATGTCTATTATACTGGACAAAAATATCCCAGAATAACAGATTATTATATACTTCATTTAAGCGAATATCTTTAAACACATATTTGCTGGTTACGTGCAAAGTTAATCATGCATGATATTTTGATAAATACTTTTAGTCCTTCTAAGTGGGAATATAGATACAAAATTATCTAAATTATATAAAAATTTGTGTTATATTCAAGAAGGATTGATAATCTTAATGCTCTTTATTTTACTTAGCTGTAAATTATTACTATTTTTACTCAGAACCCATAGTGTGGGTTTCCTGGTTGCATCCAGTTTCCAGCTTCCTTAGGAGTCCATCACCTTCCTCACTATATGTGCTGTTTCAAGTAGCACGTTCTTTTGC
>NC_090731.1:5773188-5778188 GCF_036898095.1 Palaemon carinicauda
ACCAAAAACAGGGCAGAATTAGCACAAAATAATAGCTAAAATACATATTAAAGAGCAATAAGTACCGAAAATCATCGTTATAAAAATGCATAATGAAATCAAGCTGAGTAACCGAGTGTGAACGAAAACTCTACAGTATGTATAACTAAAGACGAGAAAAAAAAAATCACCAAAGCCAAACAGAATTGTGGGAGATATTCCATGTCGTCTCTCATGGCTGAAGAGTCCTTGGCCATCTGTCTCTCTCTCTCTCAGCTTGCATTCCGGAGTCCCCAATAAGCAATTGTACAGACGGAGTTTAGCTCGACGAGCGAAATTCAACAAAACCATTGGGAGTTCATTCGACGGGTTACTCAGTGCTACGAAACGTTCGATTTGATATTGGAAGAGTTTGTCTTGAAGTTGCGTGAATTTACGATGTGTAACGCTGTATTTGGGGGCTTGTCGATCATAGCTGAATTTCACTGAGGTGTAATGACTTATTCGTAGGGTAATGGTAAGTGTTTACTTTTCTTTTTTTTTCTTTTTAGCTTAGCATTTTTTTATGTTCGTAGTTTTGGTTTTGTCCATTTCTAGCGTGTTCGCTTTCATGGTGTTATGTCTAGTGATTCATTCCTTTACGAAGTTGTGTCGTTAACATAGTTTCAAGTTTTGTTTGACATCTTTGACGTTTACTGGCCTTTGGTGTTATTCGTGATAGTTCACTATTTAAAACTCATTTAGTGGTGTGAAGTAGGTTAATTGGAGGCCAACTTTATTTAGGGTAATTTGTGTAGTGAGGATTTTTCCAACTTTTTATTATTTTTGTCTTGTTCGCCGAGAGGTATCTACCCTTGTATGGTATCTACCCTTGTTAATACAAAAGTTCAATTGTTTAACCCGTTCAATGTTTCTGTAAAGTGGCGGTATTGGTTAATTGGTGGAAAGTTTCTTAGTTATTTTGAATTTGTAGGTTCAGCTTGTCTGAATATTTTAAGGATTTTCTTGTAATTTAAATTTGTCTAGTAATACTTTTATGTGTTTTATAGATTAATCAATGTGAATATTTAAAATTATTTACTTTTATTTGGCATTTTTATAAGCATTATCGACTACTTACATTTATAATATTGTTTAGCTAGAACACTAAGCAAGTTTAAATTTTTACCTAATTTGGTACTCAAATCATTTTTATAAAATAGTAAATTGGTTTGAATATTTCATTTTTTACAAGAATATAACATTTATTTGTGCATATGTTAACTTAGGTTGCCAATATGAATGTTTTGTTACAAATATTAGATTTATTTAAATTTCATGCAAATGGATACTTAGGTTGACGATACGAATGTTTTTGCACAGCCAAATTAAATTCTCATGGACCTAAAATTTTGCAAATTTTAGGGTTCACTAGTTGAGTACATAAACTAGATGTCGTAGATGTATGAAAGTTTAATAGTGATACTATTAAAGTGGTCGGGGCACTTATTTCTATAGAATTCTAACGACCTCGGGATTACTATATTATAAACTATTTTTTGTTCTTATTGCATTTCATAATTTTAGAATTAAATGCCACCTTCTGGAAGTTCTAGGTATTACTTTAGTGTACGGGTCTATTTTCTTTGAAAGACTTAAAATTTTTAGTGGTCAATACTAAGCAAGCTTAAGCTTTCGACGAAATTTAAATCTTTAAATTTAAAGTTGACTGTATGGGGTTATTTTAAGAATAAACTTTTTTTTTTCTTAATTTTTTTTATCATTATTATTATTTTTTTTTTTTTTGAGGCTTCTAGTATCAAAAGTTCTAGTGGATAAGCTTGAGCTCTTAAAAATATTCTGTTTTTTTCTTCATTTTTGCTTAACATGCTTCAGTGAAAGCTTAGACGCTTGCTAGCTAGCTAGCTCTTCATGGATCTTGATGCTTCAATGATGCTTTAACACATGTATGGGTTTATGTTAGCATAATTGAGTGAAGAGATAATCTAGCATGATTGACTGAAAATTTTGAATTACTATATTTCGTTATTGTTTTAAGTCAACCTTTGCCGGGGTGGCTGGTGCCACGAAGGCAAAGGTGGACTTAGGGGTTGTCCATGGTAGACGTATTGAAGGGTGCAATTGTATTCAGCCATGACGGAGAGATGTTGGCGTTGCCGGGCAGACCAGGCATCAGACTGTAGAGTAAAGGCGTGCACCAGAGGCATGTGGTCTGTGCGAATGACCAAGGGCGTACCTTCTAAGAAATGGCAAAAGTGACGGACAGCTAAGTGCACCGCCAGCAATTCTCGATCGAAGGTAGAATAACCCGATTCTGCCTTGGACAGTTTTCTGCTGAAGAAGGCCAATGGATGGGGCGAGCCGTTGACCACCTGCTCGAGTAATGCACCAATAGCGATGTCGCTGGCATCGGTGGAGAGAAGGAGAGGGGTATGTGGGATAGGAAAAGTGAGAGCTGCAGCAGTTGATAGGGCCTTCTTTGCATTGCAGAAGGCCGCTTCTAGAAGGGGACCCCACTTCAGGTCCTTT
This sequence comes from Palaemon carinicauda, assembly GCF_036898095.1. Classification (NCBI taxonomy): domain Eukaryota; kingdom Metazoa; phylum Arthropoda; class Malacostraca; order Decapoda; family Palaemonidae; genus Palaemon; species Palaemon carinicauda. The sequence continues at coordinate 5,775,697 of NC_090731.1, forward strand.
GACTTGCTCTTGAGGGAGGCGTAGAGGGGAGCAAGAGTGGCGGCAATGGCTGGCAGAAAATGGTGATAATAGTTGATCATGCCCAAGAATTCCTACAGAGGTTTGACGGTCAAGGGCGCGGGGAAGTTCTGAACGGCTGCTACCTTCTCAGGGAGGGGATGGACTCCTTCAGGAGTGATGCGGTGCCCTAAGAACGACACTTCGTTGGCGCCAAAGGTACACTTGTCGTACCGGACTACAAGGCCGTTTTGTTGCAGGCGGTCGAGCACGAAGCGCAGGTGACGGAGGTGTTCCTCTTTTGAGGAGGAGAACACAAGTATGTCTTCCACATAACATATACAGAAAGGGAGGTCCCCTAAGATGCCATCCATGAGACGTTGAAACGTGGCCCCAGCATTACGAAGGCCAAAACAGGAGTAATTGAAGGTGTATGTACTAAACGGAATGGTGAGGGCAGTCTTGGGGATGTCTTCTGGGTTCATAGGCACCATATAATACCCCTTCAGGAGGTCGAGCGTGGAGAAAACCTTCGCTTTGTGCAGGTAGGTCACGTCGGTGATGTTTGGAAGGGGGTAGTGATCCAGTTCTGTTTGCATGTTCAGCCGCCTGTAATCCCCACATGGACAGAGGGAGCAGTCATTCTTCAGGACAATGTGTAAGGGTGACGACCATGGGCTGGAGGCCTTTTGGCAAAGGCCCATTTCCTCATTTCGGCGAACGTCTGTTTGGCGGCTGCTAATCGTTCCGGTGCCAGACTTCTGAATTTTGCGAAGACTGGGGGTCGTCGTCTTGATATGGGGATAAATACCGTGCTTGGCATGAACCGTGGGCGTTTGGCGAAGGTCTGGACGGAAAACTTCCGGGTACGACGTGAGGAGGTGGGCGTAGGCATCCGTCGGTGCGCTAAAGTGGAGAGCGAGGTTAGAGGGGGCGGGTTGAAGAGGTGTCGACAAGTACGAGTCTGCGATGACCAGTCGTCGGTGGGCGACATCGACCAGAAGGTGGAAATGAGAGGGGAAATCCGCACCGAGGATTGGCAATGTGACGTCGGCAACGAGAAACTTCCAATTGAATTTACCGTTTCCGAACGATAATGTGAGGTTCTCGTAACCGTAGGTGGGTATCGCAGATCCGTTGGCAGCTACCAAGCGGATGTTGGCAGATGTATACAGACTACATCGTGTCTTGAAGAGTTTCCTTGGCAAAAGAGAATGACAAGCACCAGTGTCTACCAAAAATCGCATGCCCGTTCCTGCATCATGTAAAAAGAAAAGATTAGAAACACGGGAGGCCACCTCCACAAGCGATGGCCTACTTATACGTTTTTCGGCCACTGACAATCCTCGGCACATTTCTTCGCGGTTGCCCAGAATCTGAAGTGGTAGTAGCAAAACTGCGGCGGATGGGAGGTAGTAAGCGGCTGTAGAAGTCGTTTGTTTGGGCGCGAGCGATTGGTGGTGGTGAGCTGCTTTGTTGCTGCTTCGGTACGTCACGGGTAAGGCGTGTATGTCCTATGGCATTCAAGTCAGCTTCGGTTGACGTTGAATAGGCATCCTCTTTGTCAGTGGTGGAGGCGTTGATGGAGGTCTTGAAGTGGCTGTCCATAAGGGCGTCGGCTTTGGTCATAAAGTCCTTCATGGGTAAACTATCGACATCGACTATGGCAGCGCGTATAGGTCCGGGTAAACGGCGTATCCAAAGGGCACGAAGTAGGTTCACCTCACGAGGAGAGCAGTCTGCGGCAGGTTGAAGGCGAGCGATGCTGGTCATTTCCCTTAGGGCAAGCGAAGCCCTTTGGTCCCCCAACGGTTGTTGTGAGAGCTGAAAAAGCTTTGCTATACGGGCGGCTGGTGACGGCGAGTACTGCTGCAGAAGGTATGTTTTGAGGGAGTCATACACTATTGGGGTGTCTCCTTGTTCACAAAGCCAGTCGGATATTTCCGGGAAGGTGTCCTCGGGTATCGCCACGAGAACATAATCTGCTTTGGTGGTTGAGCGAGTCACGCCCTTGATGCGAAACTGGACTTCTGCGTGCTGAAACAAAGCAAACGCCTCTACGCTGGCGAACAATGATAGTTTCAATGGGCAGCCGCAGCGCCAACTTCTGTAGAGTCCGCCATAGTACCACCGATGGAGGGGCGAGGGGGTGGGGGTTAAAGACGGTGGGAGCCAGTCGACTTCCGGAGTCACCAATGTGACGGGCCGAGAGAAGGTTGTGAACTCAAAGGCAGTATGAAAGCAACAGAGTTAATTTATTATAGAACACTCCTTTATATACAAAACCTCAAGGCAACAGGAAATTTCATGTTCGAAAAACAGACAATGTTACATAGGAGAAACGCAGACGTGTTTATTCTGGTTCTTTTTAGTGTGAGGGAAGAGCGGAGATACAAGCATAATATATACAAAATTAATTATGTACGATCGTGTGACACACGGTTGGTACAGACTGTTATCAACGGTCAATGAAATAAAAAAATATTGATAACTTG
>NC_090731.1:5782379-5784879 GCF_036898095.1 Palaemon carinicauda
GATGATAATGGTGGATGGCATCTTTTTATTTATCAATTAATGCCATGTTCTACACGACGATTAAACTGCAGATATATTTTTTTATGAAAATATATATTGAATAAAAAATGATAAAATCCTAGCCATCTTATCTAAAATCAATTTACTTTTACATTCGTAGCCACATTTTAGTAACAAAAATTTCCCAGAAATCTTCTTCACTATTTTCTGATGCACTGTTACCTTACATTTGTTTGAATCGTTCTTTTATACTTTATAGATTATGGAAATCTCTCTCTCTCTCTCTCTCTCTCTCTCTCTCTCTCTCTCTCTCTCTCTCTCTCGTACAGAAATACATCAAAACTCTGCCTCCTTTATTAGCCTTTCTGATCTTAATTTTTACGTTTCCAGAATCTAATAGTAGAATTTTTCATTTATGATATTCTTGTTAACGAGTGTACTTTCTGACATTTTTTTTTTTTTCATTTTTCAAAAGTGAAATCTTAAAGCAAAGACAAGCTCTCGACGTTGCAATTGATTTCACGCAATCAATTTTAGCTCGGCCAGTGAATAAAGGTGATATTTCAGCGAATGCATTGCATACTCCGTACATAGCTGAAGGGAAAGAATTCTGCTGGTTTTGTTATGTTGAAATTAAATTTCTTATACCTTATATATCTAGGTTTTTTTAGGTGGATATAAAAACAAGTTTTCCTAGAATTTTTAAAATTTGTAATATTTCAATTACGGTTTGGTTGACATTTGCGTAAAACAGATTTCTATAGAAAATGCATTAAAATAATTTTACTGTACGTAAGTTTCACGATAGGATTAAGGTATCAAATTAAAAAAAAATGACAGGTAATTAAAATGCTTTTCGTATCATTTCATCTTACATTTTATAAATTGATTAAAGTGTCAATGTCATTATTCGTCCCATGGCATTATTTTAATTACCCCTTTGTAAATACACGGAATCTTAAAACGATTAATATTATAGGAAATTAGATTCCTTATATTTTAGTGAATTTTTTAAACGATGAAAAGAAAAAAGAATTAGTTTTCTCATTATTGCACCTTATTTATGATCATGATGATATCGAAAAAACTTAATAGGAAATTAAACCGTCAAGGAACAAATTTTAAAAGAGTGAATTAATTATTATTTTTCGTATCTATTTTGTATAAGGCACCTTTAAAACTGCAGTTATTTTCGCAAAATTAAAGCATATGTCTATTATACTGGGACAAAAAATATCTCAGAATAACAGATTATTTGTACTTCATTTAAGCGAATATCTTTAAACACATCTATTGCTTGTTATGTACAAAGTTAATCGTGTATGATATTTTGATAAATAGTTTTAGTCTTCTAAGTGGAAAGATAGATACAAAATTAATCTAAATTATATAAAAACTTGTGTTATATTTTAGAATGATTGATAACCCTTAATGTTCTTTATTTTACATTATTGTAAATTATTACTATTTTTAATCAGAACCCATAGTGTGGGCTTCCTGGTTGCATCCAGTTTCCAGCTTCCAGCTCCCTTAGGAGTCCATCACCTTCCTCACTATATGTGCTCTTTCAAGTAGGACGTTCTTTTGCACAAGTCCTGAGGCTATATCAGGTCCTACATACTCAAGATTCCTTTTCAATGACTTGGGTATTGCATTTTCCATAGCCTTTCCAATTCAATTCGCAAGTCCTTTTACTTTTCTATATTTCCTCTCTCCTTAGCTTCCACACTCAAGTCCACAGTACTGCAACATCTGAGTGATACTTTTTTCGTTACTTGTAGACTGGAGTGATGTCTGGTTGGTGGGCTTGTCCGTCCTAATACTGTAGTCCCAGAGTAGTTTAGCCTGAGCATTTTCTACTACAGCTTGAGGTTCATCTTCGTACCATATGTTGCAACAGTTTGTTCATATTTTCGGCAGACTCCAATGAAGAACTTTAGCCACTGTTATCACGTCGTTTCTTATATTAATTCTGGGCAAGTGCAGATCATTTGCTAGCGACGTGGTTAATAGTGTCTTCTTTTGCCATACATTTCCTGCACTTCAACGAAATGCTGTTTCCGTCTATAGCTCGAATATATCTCGTTCTAAAGGCCTGATCTTGTGCTACCATTATCATCCCTTCAATTTCCTTCTTAAGTTCTCCTCTCTGTAGCCACAAAATGTTTCTTTACTGGCTAATTCTTCAGTTTGTATCAGGAACTGTTCACTTTTTTTCCCAATATGATTCTCTTTTTTTCCTGTCCTCTCCTTATACACTTGTGGGCCCTCATCCTCCTTTATCAAGTTTTCTTTCTCTGCACTCTTTAGCCATTCATCTGTACTGGTCTTAGGGCACTGTCCCATTATTATTATTATTATTATTATTATTATTTTTATTATTATTATTATTATTATTATTATTATTATTATTATTATTATTATTATTATTATTATTATTATTATTCGCTAAACTGCAACCCTAGTTGGAAAATTGGGATGCTATAAAACCAAGGGGTAA
>NC_090731.1:5789879-5817379 GCF_036898095.1 Palaemon carinicauda
GCAGAGCCCCAGTGTGAGACCCCCCTCTGGTGAACACCTTGCAGGAGTGGGGCGAGGTTTAGGAGGCAACAGTTCATGTCCGGCTCCCCAGCCAGTAACCTGTAATTATTGTAAGAAACCCGGGCATATGATCCAAGAGTGTCGTCATCCTGGGTGTAAAGTGTCCAAAAGTTCTAACACCAAACACACAGTCACTTCTTCTATGCCAATAGCAGCCTCAAATGTGCCTGGTCCTAATCTCTCTCTCTTTGACCCTTTTATCTCTCAAGGATTTGTGTCTATACGTAAGGGTGATCATAAGTACCCTATTACTATACTTAGAGACACAGGTGCAGCTCAGTCCATTCTATTATCCAATGTCATTCCAAACATTTCTGATTCTTACATCGGTGAAAAAGTTTTACTGTCTGATCTAACTTGTCAAACGTCTTATCCCCTAGCAGAAATTTATCTTGAATGTGACCTTCAATCCTCCCCTGTTAAAGTAGCCATACGTCAAGACTCCTTGCCTGTACTCGGAATTCAGTTTCTACTAGGTAATGATCTCGCAGGTACCCTAACAGTTCCTCCAGTGGAGACAGTAGACCAACCTTTACCTGTTAGTCCTACACATGATCTGGATGAAAGACTTCCCCACCTTCTCCCTGCCTGTGCTGTCACCCGGTCTCAAAGTAAGGTCTTAACTTCTCCCTCCGCTAATTCTTCATCCTTAACTCCATCTTTACCTACTACTCCTCCATCCTTTGGGAAGGATGATCTGATAAACAGGGCCATGAACAAAGAAGAACTCATTCAGGCACAACAGCAGGATCACACTCTTTCTCATGTACTTCACACAGCTACCGACAAAACAGATATAGACACCACTTCATGCTTTTATTTTGAAGATGGAGTTTTAATGAGAGCATACAGACCACCTACCCACAATAAGTTGCAGTCCTGGTCAGAAACCCATCAAATAGTCCTTCCTACATCGGTTCGGAATAGTGTCATCAAATTAGCTCATGATGGTTTTGCAGGACATCTAGGTATCAGGAAGACTTATCTCAAAGTATTGGAACATTTTTACTGGCCGGGGATGCGTAAGGACATTTCCAGTTTCGTGCGGACCTGTCACATTTGCCAGGTAGCGGGTAAGCCTAATCAAAACATTCCCAAGGCTCCCCTCAAGACAATTTCTATCAAAGAAGAGCCTTTCAATAAAATAATCATTGATTGTGTCGGCCCCCTACCTAGGACAAAGAAAGGAAACGAATATCTTTTAACTGTAGTCGATGTGACCACCCGTTATCCTGAGGCATTCCCCCTTAAATCCATCACTGCCAAATCTGTAATTGCACCTTTGTTATCTATGTTCACCTCTAAAGGAATCCCCTGTCAGATCCAATCCGATCAAGGTACTAACTTTACGAGTGCTCTCTTTCAACAGGTCCTTACTGAACTGGGAATCAAACATGTTGTCTCCTCAGCCTACCATCCACAATCGCAGGGGTGTCTGGAAAGGTACCACCAGACCCTAAAATCCATGCTACGAAAATACTGCCTGGAGACTGGAGCAAGTTGGGACACTAACTTAGATTGGTTACTTTTTTCTATTCGGGAAGCCAATCACGAATCTATGGGTTTCTCACCTTTTGAGTTGTTATATGGGCGATCCATAAGGGGACCCTTAAAAATATTGAAAGATCAGTGGTTCATGCCCCAGTCAGACAGTCACACTAATGTAAATGCATATGTTAAAAATCTACAAAGTAAATTACAGGAAGTACGTAAGTTTTCTAAGTCCCACTTGTCCTGGCTCCAAGGCAAATATAAAGCCCAGTATGACAAGAAAACGAAAAGTAGAACATTTAATCCAGGGGATTTGGTTTTGGCTTTTCTACCTATAACAGAGAGCCCAATGCAAAAGAGGTTTTTAGGGCCATATAAAATTAAAAAACGGCTGGGACCACTTAACTATGTTCTTGAAACCCCAGACCGACGTAAAAAACAACAGTTGGTACATATTAATCTGATAAAGTCCTACCTTTCCAGACCACCAGAGGAGGGTACCAGCATTTTGCCAGTGACTCTTGTAACCATTAATGATGATGTAGCTCCTGTGGCAGTGACTTTGTCCGAGGAAAACGAAGGCACCCAATCCATTGACTTTCCCTTGCCTACCAGTGCCTCATTGAATCAAGAACTATTGCTTCAGTCTGATGAGTATTTTTGTGGGCTTAACCCTTGTCAAAAACAGCAGATAATTCACTTGCTAAAACAATTTCCAACTATTACCTCAGAACATCCAGGCTCTTGCAATATTCTTAAACATGACATTCAATTAAAAGATCCAAACCAACCTCCCATTAGACAACGTCCTTATCACCTTAACCCTGTCAAGACTGAAATCCTCAAACAAGAAGTACAGTATCTTCTTGATCATAATCTAGCCGTACCTAGTCAGTCTCCCTGGGCTTCACCCTGTATCTTGGTTCCTAAACCTAATCAAACTTACCGGATGTGTACAGATTTCCGTAAATTAAACAACGTCACTGTCCGGGATGCCTACCCATTGCCACTCATTGAAACACTGCTAGATACAGTAGGAAATGCCTCTTTCATTTCTACAATAGACTTACTGAAGGGTTATTATCAGGTACAGTTAACCCAAAGAGCCCAGGCCCTTTCTGCCTTTGTTACCCCATTTGGGCTCTATGAATATCAGGTAATGGCTTTTGGACTTACTAATGCTCCTGCCACATTCCAGAGACTCATTAACTCCGTCATCCGAGACCTACCAGGAGTTCATGCCTACTTGGACGATGTGGTGGTGGTGGCGACCAACTGGAACGAGCACGTGGTGCGTTTGAGAGGACTGTTCCAACGGTTGGAGGACGCAGGACTCGTCATTAACCTCCAGAAGTCGGTGTTTGGTCGTGGCACCGTGACCTACTTGGGTCATGTAGTGGGAAGCGGTACTGTGCGCCTAAAAGAAGCCAACGTGGAGGCGATCCTTTCCTTCCCTACACCCACGACACGAAAGGAGGTGATGAGGTTCCTCGGGATGTCGGGGTATTACCGTCGATTCTGCAGCAACTTCTCGACTGTGGCAGCACCCCTCACCACTCTGACTAGCCCTGCTCAGCCTTTCAAGTGGACTCCAGCGTGCCAGACGTCTTTTACCCACGTCAAGAACTTCTTGGCTTCTGAACCAGTACTTAAGGTACCTGATTATCTGCGGCCCTTCCACCTGCTGGTTGACGCGAGTGGAATTGGAGTTGGGGCAGTGCTGTTGCAACCAGATCCATACTCCACCATTCTGCACCCTGTGGCTTTCTTCTCTGCCAAATTGAAGAGTCACCAGGTGGGTTACTCAACCATCGAGAAGGAAGCCTTGTCCCTGATTCTGGCCGTTAACAAGTTCAAATGCTACCTACAGTCTGCTTCATGTCCAATCAAAATATTCACCGACCACAACCCGTTAGCCTTCATCCAGAAATCCAAACTAACCAATCAGAAGATTCTTCGCTGGGCACTTACTCTTCAAGAATACCCTCTCGAAATTCACCACATCAAGGGATCAGACAACATCATTGCGGACACCTTATCTCGTGCTCCAACAGGTTAACCTCCTTCATGTCCCACTTCGGAGGTCTTCGGTGGGGGGGTGTCACGACCACCATTCTCCTTCCACCCGCCTGCTTTCCCTGTACAACAAGCAGGGTGGTTGTTAATTACTTGAGCACTTGTCACGTCTTCTAATTAGCAGTCGCAAGTGGGATTGCTTGCTCCCACCTCAACGTAAGCCAATCAGGATACGCCGTGACTGCTTCTGGCCTGTATATATACAGGGTCTGAGCTGGATCGGTAGTCACAGGCATCTCATTACTGCTACCCACTGCTACAAGTCTGCCTCCCTCACCTGTATTGTGTCTCGTCTTTGTATAATTTTTGTGAACTTCTCTGCTGTTCAGCTTTTTCGGCTAAGTATTTTGTAACCTGTACCTCGTAATCCCCTTATCTCACCAGTGTGTTGTCCAGTATTAGGACAGTTATATTGTCTTTATATTTGTGTATTATTTTGTGTGTATTATGTTTACTTTATATGTATATGTTTTCTGTGCACTGAATTAAATTAAGGTTATGTTACTGAAATATTATTTGAACTCTCCATTCCCAGCATACCACAGCTACATGCGTTCCCTTGCGTTTCTTCACTTTTAATTTTTGTTATACCTTGGGTATTCGGTATGCAATTATATTTATTTTTTTTATTTCACATTCTAACACCCAAGTTGTGACAATATATATATATATATATATATATATATATATATATATATATATATATATATATATATATATATATATATATATATATATATATATATAAACATATGCATCTACATATATATATGTATGTATATATATATATATATATATATATATATATATATATATATATATATATATATATATATATATAGAGAGAGAGAGATAGATAGATAGATAGATCTTTCCGGTCACTCACAGTAGCTATACCAGACGTACAACTACTCGGTCTCTCGGGTAGGGGGAACTGGGAATAGTTGTAATCTGGCGAAAGGGGTTGTAATTAGGAAAGAGGTAGCTGCGAAGGTTTAAATCTGTGTGTGTAGGTGTGCGTGTGTGCTATGTAATTATTTCTTAGTCATTTTTGACGGATCGCATATACTAGTCCTAGATAAACGGCAATGAGGCATAGTTTTTAGAAGCTCGAAAAGCTATTCCCCTGACACCAAAGCTAAAGAAGCTATTCATCAAAAACTCAAGCTAAAAAGCAGATTCAGCAAAAAACCAAACTATAAAAGGTATTCAACAATAACCAGCAACGTATAAAAGCTTTTCAACAAAATCAAAGCTAAGAAAAACCATTCAATAAAACCCAAGCTGAGAAATCAATTCAGCAAAACACAAGCTAAAAAGCTATTAGCCATTTACTTAAGCTAAAAATTCAATTCAACATAACCCAAACTAACTAAGAAAACATTTCACAAAACCTCAAATTAAAAGAGCTATTTAACAAACAAGCTATAAAAGTAATTCAGCTAAGGTAAAACTTATAAAGCTATTCATTAAAAAAACTAAAAGGCATTCAATAAAAGCTAGATAAAAAGACTTTCTTTTTTTAGAAAAACCTAAGTTAAACGAGCTATTCACCAAACAAAAGCTATAAAAACTATTCAACAAAACGTCCAGTACAAAAAAATATCCGCCAAAAAAACAGAAGTGACATTTAGCAACTTATCCACTGTCTTTGATCTTCCACCAAAAGAACGCAACCAAGACCTCTTTCCGAAGTTCTTGAACGCAACCCTCCAGAAGGCGTTCCGCTACCTTAAGGAATCTTTTCATACGTATCCTGAGCTAATGGTCTTTCCTAAGGCAGTAATGGTAGTAATTTAAAGCTAAGTTCAAGTCCTTTCGTCCAAGTAATTACTTACTTCAGCAATTACAGTATGGAAATTGTGTCAGAGTAACATGAATGACATGAAACTGACCACAGAAGGTAATGAGGAAGAATGGGACAGAAAATGGTAAACTGGACTAGCATTACATCAATTGCACGATAAAAAAAAAGAGTGGAAGGATATGAAAAACAGGCCGGGAAAGAAAAATTCCTTGGAAAAGTTAGTCGAAGTATCGTTTATCCAGACTTACTGACTAGAAGGTTGTAAAGAAAACGGAGTTAACAAGACAAGATCTGAAAAATATGAAAAACAGGGCGGAATTAGCACAAAATAATGGCTAAAAAACTTATTAAAGAGCAATGAGTAATGAAAAGCATATTTATAAAAATGCATAATGAAATCAAGCTGAGTAACCGAGTGTGAACGAAAACTCTACAGTATGTATAACTAAAGACGAAAAAAAAAAAAAAAAACATCAAACCCAGACAGAATTGTGGGAGATATTCTATGTCGTCTCTCGTGGCTGAAGAGTCCTTGGCCATCTGTCTCTCTCTCTCAGCTTGCATTCCGGAGTCCTCAATAGGCAATTGTACAGACGGAGTTTAGTTCGACGAGCGAAATTCAACAATACTATTGGGAGTTGAGTCGACGGATTACTCAGTGCTACGAAACGTTCGATTTGATATTGGAAGAGTTTGTCTTGAAGTTGAGCGAATTTACGATGTGTACGCTGTATTTGGAGGTTTGTCGATCATAGGCGAATTTCATTGTGGTGTAGTAACTTATTCGTGGGGTAATGGAAAGTGTTCACTTTGTTATTTTTTTTTTTTTTTCATTTTAGCTTATCATTTATTTTTATGTTCGTAGTTTTGGTTTTGTCCATTTCTAGCGTGTTTGCTTTTATTGGGCTATATCTAGTGATTCATTCCTTTACGAATTTGTGCCGTTAACATGGTTTCAAGTTTTGTTTGACATCTTTGACGTTTACTGGCCTTTGGGGTTATTCGTGATAGTTCACTATTTAAAACTCATTTAGTGGCGTGAAGTACAGTAGGTTCATTTTAGGCCACTTTATTTACGGTAATTTGTGTAGTGAAGATTTTTCCAACTCTTATTTTTTTCTTGTTCACCACGAGATATCTACTCTTGTCAATAGACAAGTTCATTTGTTTAACCCGTTTAATGTTTCTGTAAGGTGGCGGTATTGGTAAATTGGTGGAAAGTTTTTAAAGTTATTTTGAATTAGTAGGTTCAGCTTGTCTGAATATGCTATGGATTTCTTATTAATTTAAATTTGTCCGGTAATACTTTTATTTGATTGTGTTTTATATTTTAGTCAATGTGAATTGTAAAATTATTTACTTTTATTTGGAATTTTTATAAAGTTTGTCAACTGCTTACATTTAAAATATTATTTGGCTAGAACACTAAGCTAGTTTTAATTTTCACTTAATTTTGTACTTAAATCATTTTTTAAGCTAGCATATTGGTTTGAATGTTTTCATTTTTTACAAGAATATATTCATTTGTGCATATGTTAACTTTGGTTGCCAATATGAATGTTTTGGTAAAATTAGATTTATTCAAATTTCATGCAAATGGTAACACGGTTGACGATACGAATGTTTTTGCACAGCTAAATTAAATTCTCATGGACCTAAAATTTTGCAAATTCTGGGGTTCACTAGTTGGGTACATAAACTAAATGTCATAGATGTATGAAAGTTTGATAGTATTAGGGTTCACTAGTAAAGTGGTTGGGGCACTTATTTTCATAGAATTTTAACGACCTCGGCATTATTATATTATAAACTATTTTTTTTTCCTTATTGCCTTCCATAATTTTAGAATTAAATGCCACCTTCCTCGACTGGAAGTTCGCGTTAGTTTAGTGTACGGGTCTTTTTTCTTTGAAAAACATTTTTAGTTTTCAATACTACGAAAGGCTTTCGACGAAATTTAAATCTTTAAATTTAAAGTTGACTGTATTGAGTTGTTTTAGAAATAAACTTTTTTTTTATTTTTTTTTAAGAGGCTTCTATTGTCAAAAGTTCTAGTGGATAAGATTGAGCTTTTAAAAATATTCTGGTTTTTATCTTAACTTTGCTTAAAAGGCTTCAGTAAAAGCTTAGAAGCTAGCTAGGTAGCTATTCATGGATCTTGATGCTTCAATTGTACTTTATCATATTTATGGGTGAATGTTAGCTTGATTGAGTGAAATGAGAATTTTAGCATAATTGAGTGCAAATTTTAAATCACTATATTTCGTTGTTCTTTTAAGTCCACCTTTGCCGGGGTGGCTGGTGCCACGAAGGCAAAGGTGGACTTGGGGGTTGTCCATGGTAGAATTTAAAGTCTACCATGGACATCCTGTAACTTTTTCTACTAATAGGTTTTACTTTACAGGGCTTTCAACTACTGGTATATACTATCAGATCATCTAGTTATGGAAGTGTTCAACATGATCTTAAATATGGTATATTTGAAAATATTGCTTGAGTTTATATTTGCTAGAATCTCTTAAATTAAACCAGATTTGTTCCTTTGGACTACCAGCGGCTATTGCAATGGCGAAAATATAAGCATATACTTACGATATTAATGGGGCATCTGTGCCAGAAATTTGGGAATTTGCCGAGAAATATTAATCTTCAGTTTAGACCCGGGTGGACGAATTATCAGCTTACTATTAAAGATGTAGAGTATAACTTTTTAATTTAATTTTTAAATTTCTAAATGTAGCTGTTCTGACTTGCTACAATTTTCATAAAGTTGGGCTTTATCATTTATAACTCGCTGGCGTGTACTTAATCTGACAAAAGCTCTGGAGAAATTTGTTCGGTGAATTTTGTCTTATCGAAACAAATGTCGCAGCGCGTTTTTGGTACGAATCATTAATTTTCTTACTGCCCCGCTTTCCATTTCTAGAAAAGTCTCTCTAAATAATGCACAAGTTACATATTACCCTTAATAGTTTATCACCCCTTATGGATATTGCAATTTTATTTTGGGAGGGTTTGAATATTTGCTGAGAATATTTTGGATTTGTAAAGATTTTAGCCCTCAAAAATCTTGAAACCGAGTTTAGTAGATAACCACACCGGGTAGAAGGTTACAAGGGTCTAGATGAGCAGTTTTAATGATAGCCCAAGTAGTTTTAATGAAAATCTAATCCTTGTTGAAGCTTCGTAAGGATTAAACTTGTGTAGTACTAGTTTCAAGTATTACGGAAAGTACTTTAGCTTTTAATCATTAAAATTTTAAAAGCTATTAAAATTTTTCTAATTGTAGCCTTAACTGTGGGTACTTCTTGACTGTGGGCACTTTTAACTATTGGTATTCACTCAAAGATTTATCTAGTTTGTTCACTACTACCTTGGATATCTGTGATCGCTGATATGATATATCTGATATTATTGCTAAGTTAGACTATTCCAGAACTGCTCAAATTAAATCTATACTTGTTACTTTAGACTCCCTGCGCCTATTGCAATGGCAAAAATATAAGCACATAAGATAATGGTTCATCGGTGCAGGGCATTTGGGATATTATCAGGGTTGTCTGGGAAACTTTAAATCTATACTTTAGGCCCTGGTGGGGACTTACCAGCTTACAGTTTTGAATGTATACTTATTTTTCAATGTTAATTTATTAATACCAATGTTGCTGTTCAGACATTCTGCAATTTTTATAAAGTTTATAGTTAATTAAATTATTTTAATACTTATATTTTTGTAGTTACCATTTATAACTCGACGGAGTGTACTTTATCAAACTTATGCTATCTGGAGAACTTAATTCGGTACGAGTACGATGAGGACAGGGAAGTGGGGAATATGGGGAAAGGATAAGTACCCCTGGATACAATCCAGTTTATAGCCCGAGGGCAGGTACCTGGGATGGGAAAGGAGAAGGGAAAAAGGGGGGGAAAATGAAGTACAGGGAAAGAATAAAAGAGAGGGTCAGACCCTCATGCGACATTAGATAGTAGTAGAGTTATTTCAAGACTGGAAGAGACAGGAAGGAATAGAAAAGGTTTTTTTGGTTCACGCCAAGCAAAAGGACACCAATCGACTATCACCATTACGTTAATTGAGTGACTGTCACCATTATGTTGATTAAGTAGGGTATGATGGTTAATGAAGGTGGTTTTTTTTTTTTTTTTTATATATGATGATGAAGTAATGCTTAAATGAAATTACAATTTAATTGCAAAATGAATCTATAATGAAATCAATCAGATGAAATGAATCTGGGTCTAGGAGGATCGCAATTGATCCCAGGCTCCAGTCTCTTCCACCAATAATGGTCACGAGTATGTTCAGTAGTGAGAGTTCTAGTTCGGGTGCAAAGGTCGTCATCATCTGAAGCAAGTTTGTCCCAGGTTTTCTGGCCAAGCCTGTGAAACCGGACATTAAGAGGCTCCAATTTGGAATGAGCATGTAAATCCCTAATTGTATTGTAATAGGGAGGGCTCTCTTTGTAGGCTCTCCTCAAAGCCTTATTTTGAATTGCCTGCATTTTATTAAGGGAAGTTTTGCTGATTGCTCCAAATATTACGGTGGGGTACTTTAACTGTGGCCTTACTAAAGATTTATATAAACGGAGTTGGGTTTTAGTTGATAAGTGTTTAAATCGTAGCAATTTAGCAAAAGTTTTTCTAGAAACAGCTATTCTCTCTATGATGTGTGAAAGTATACCTGATTTCTTAAAGTTACACCCAAGTATTGTGGCCTTTTGTTTGAATGGAATTCTAACATTGTCAACAATGATTTCTGCAGGACTGCGAGCTGAAATGGGGAGGAGCCGGAATTTGTTCAAGTTTGTTGTTATTTTCCATTTCTTTTCGTAATTATTTACTTTTTGTATTTCCCTGACTGTTTTAATTTGCAGCATTCGTTTGTTCTTATTAGGAATAGATATTACCTGGGTGTGGTCATCTGCGAACATGATTTGCAGACAACCAGGAGCAGGAGGAGGGGTGTCTCTGATATAAAAATTTTAAAGTGAAGGAGAGAGAACGCTGCCCTGAGGAACACCAGATAGTAGTGGAAATTCTGGTCCAATATATTCTTTAATCTTGATCATGGCCACTCGATTATCAAGAAAGTTACACAATAGCCTAGTAGCTAGATTTGGGAGTTGAGCTTCTATTTACTTGTATTTAAGGCCCTCATGCCATACCTTGTCGAAAGCTCGGCTGACATCCCTAGATATTAGGTTACAACGACCCCCAAGATTTGACTTGACCGCAATGTATTCGTAAAGACGAGCTAATGCAAGTTGGGTCCCTTTACCCCTTGTAAATCCGTATTGATTGCTATTGTTAAGTAAATTTTCCTCAAGGAAATCCTCCAATCTCTCTTTAATAATTTTCTCAAGTATCTTACCCGGTGTCTCTAATAACAAAATGGGTCTATAGTTAGAGACTGAGGTGAGGTCTCTGCCCTTTTTCCCCACAAAGGGAAGTACTGCTTTTTTAAAAAATCTGGCCAATGGCCCATACTGAAAGTTTCATTGAAGATGTTGCAAAGAAAAGAGAGCATTGAATTTGGCAAATTACTAAGGATAAGTTTATTTACTTTAGACTGGCCTGGAGCTTTGTTTTTAAAACTTTTGATTATTTTAATAATATCTTGGAGTTGAATAGGTTTGAGGAAAGGGTCATCTTCATCAAGTCTCTCAAGATCTACAGAATCATAAGGTATTATATGATCAGCATGTTCACGGATTGACTCAGTGACATGCCTCTCATGTCGTTGGTCAAACCTTAGATTTTCTACTGGGTCTATTCTAAAGATATTGGACCAGAAGCCTCTGAAGATCACCTCCTGATCTTGAGATGAATAGATCTTCTCGTTATTATGGGTGATGTATGCTACTGGTTGAGAAGTTGAGCCCAACAATTTCCTGATCATGTTCCAAAATTTTGCAGGATCTTTATAAAAGCCTTCACATTTGTCTAACAGAGCCTCCCAAGTAGAATTAATGAGGTCAATTGATTCTATTTTAATACGTTCTTGTATATCATGAATATACTCTAAAAGTTGGTGCGTGGGGCCTCGGTTGTTAACTAATTCCAGGGCTTGCTTAAATCGGATCTGGAGTAACTTTAGGGAATCAGTTTCTTTAGTATAAGGTAATATTCTGAAAGTTTTAAATGGGATATGGAGCTCTGAGGCTTCCTTAATCATCCTATACCAGAAAGCTATCTTATCATCTATGTACGATTTATCCTTTAAGATGTTATCGGGTTCGTCAAAAGTAGAGAGAGAGTCATCAAGAGTGTCCTTAAAACGTTCCCAGTTCGCGTTGTTCAAATCTAAAGTTGGATTAGCAACCACCATAATGGGTCTCACAGTAAGTTTAAAAATAATGGGAAGATGATCCGAAGTGGTTAAGGGGCCTTGTGTAAGGGAGTAATTAAACATATGAAATCTATTTGAAAGCAGAATATCTGGCTTACTAGAGGTTCTTCTGGTAAAAAACGTATCAAAATCTGGTCCTAAGAACCTTATAAGGTTTCTATTCAACAGGCCATTGATTAATGTGCCAATAGGGTTGGCTCTGTTGTAACAAAGGGCTGGATGAGCTGCATTGAGATCAGCCAGCAGATAGACAGGGATGTTAAGTCTCATTAATGATAATATATCTTGCTGTGGAAATATTGGGTTTCTTGGGGGCAGATAGGTTGTGGCGACTATAATTGGTCCCCGTACTGTCTGTATTTCAACAGCGATAAGATCATGATTGAAACAATCAATTAACTTGACAGCAACATCCCACCGAACTGCTATTGCTGTACCAGCCCCCTGTTCACCAGAGGTGTTACACTGGAACACATTATAGTTCCAGATCTTGATACGGATAGAGTCAGGAATTCCTGTTGAGTTAAGAAGTATGAGGTGAGGAGAGAGGGAGGAGTAGATATTAGCAAGTTCCTTACACCTGAGGAACGTCCACTTTAATACATTATGCTGAATCACTGTGAGGGAATCCATTATGGTAATCGTCCTTTGGATAAATCGAAGAAGCCTGATTTTATTCTACTGAACCTATCTGGAGTGACCCGGGCAATCTTGGAGAGGTATTTGTCCAGTTCAATAGAGCCACTATTAATGAATTGAACCCCTGTGGAGTTTGCTAACTTTTCTGTGTACAAGTATTTCATAGTGTTGGTTTCAAAAATCATTTTCTTAATTTGGTCATGGGATGCGGATTTAGGGGGGTTTGGCAAATTGATTGAAGTATACAATTTTAGACCAACCTTAGGAGGTGCTAGTTTCATTGGAGGAAGGGGAGGGAGAGCAGTAGCTCCTAGCAATTCAGTGTCCAGAGGTTCAGTAGTTGAGGTAGAGGGCTGTGGTTGTCTTTTTGCAGGATTAGCAGGCTCTGATATATCCGAATCTGCGTCACTTAGTGCTCGTTTCCTATTGGCTTCATCAGTTTCCATTTCCTCGTTAACTGCCACAGATTGCTGAGGGGTATTGGCATGCACATTGTCAGACTTCAGCATAGTTGAGACCTTATTGGCTAAATTGATAGCCT
Source organism: Palaemon carinicauda (assembly GCF_036898095.1). NCBI lineage: Eukaryota > Metazoa > Arthropoda > Malacostraca > Decapoda > Palaemonidae > Palaemon > Palaemon carinicauda. Next base: position 5,802,861 of record NC_090731.1, read on the forward strand.
CGATGGGAATTTTGACCAATGGGAGTCCATTGGCCTTATAGAAAGAATCAACCATAGACTGGAATGTCCCTGGTTCCACTGCTTCACTGAGGTTAGCCATGATAAGTGCAGTGTTCATAACAGTCTGCTGTTGGAGGGTAATACTACTGAATAAAGGTTGAGAGAAGGAGTTAAGATTGGAGGGGGCTGAGGCTTCTGCAAAAGTCTTATTTGGTGTGACAGTTGATTGTTGGCTTCTAAGAACCTTTGCTTGGTCCTTAACCATGGATTTCCGGGTGGGGCATCTTGCTGCCATGGTAGGATGGTCACCATTGCAGGTGATACACTTATGGCTTTGCTGATTGTTGCAATTGGTCCAAAAGTGATCCACTGAGGCACAAAGTGAGCATATCGTATACGTGGATGGTTGAGGGCAGTCCTTTTTCGTGTGGTCGTATTTGTAGCATCTCATGCATTGAGACAAGGAGACAAATACGTCCTGGGCCAGGTATTTGGGGGGAAAAGATTGACTAGAAATTAGCAAACCCTTGGTAAGGCAGTCCCTCACCATTTGAATGGTCTCAAGCTGCACCTTAAAGGTCGACTTGGTGTTAGGCAACTTGATGACCTTATTTACCTTAACACTATTCCTGCTTTCAATTTCAGCCTTAAGTTCATCTTCAGATTGGTCATATACAATATCATCAGCCTGCGTAATGACCAGGGTACGAAGGGCATTGAGATGAGGAGGATCTAGGACCTCAAAATTCCTGCTAAGGAAAGCATCCTTCGTTTTGGGAAGAATGATCTTTTCGATGGTAGTTTCATCAGCTATGGCCAGGTAAGTATTGTTGACTGTAGTCAACTTGTGAATGAAACAGGAGTTATCCTGTAGGATACTCCATACTGCCTTCCTTCGGGCATCATTGTCAGATCCCTGACTAGTATCTTTAATCTTCACTTTCCCCATAGTAGTGAAGAAAAGAAAGTAATCTGCATTTAAAAATTTACATTTAAGGGAAATTTAACTCTTAAGTATTCTTATGGGGAAAAATAAGTGAAAATAAACTCTACGGGATTTCCTCGTAACTTTTCGGGGGATAAGCTTTTGACTTTTTTTTTTTTTTTTTTAAATGGTGTTGCAATGACGTGACAGAGTTCGAGACTGGGAGAGGGTGGAGCAATATCAACTCTTTAAGGGAAATGCAAAAAAAAAGTTAAGAATTTTAAGTATTAAGGGCGCTAGAACCAAAAAACTGATTTTTTAAAAGATAAAGGTATTAATTAACACTTTATGGGAGGCAGTGCTTTATTCCTATTTCCCTATCCTATGTAGGCACTACTGAAGAGATAGGAGCCTAGACGTTGCAGCAATACCCAGTGCCCCCAGAGAGTTTTAAGACCACAACGGCAACTCCGGGGGAAAAGGGCTACTGATGGTTAGTAACAATTAGATTTGAAGTATTTGGAGAAGAGAGACAAGTTCAAGGAGGAGAGAGACAGTCAAGTGGTACTCGAGAGTAAGGGGGTTGGAGGGGCTGGGAAGGGAAGGATAAGGATGAGGGGTAAGGTAGACTCGCAAGGGAGCAATCCCTCTACTGCTGCTGGAGTCCACGTCGGATCCAAGCTGGTCGTAGCTGCGGTAATGGCTGCTAGGTGAGAGCTGTGAGAGAGACGTCCGTTCAGGTTGGTGTCCAGGAGCAGAATGCTTAATTCGGTAAAATGCTTAATTCGGTAAAATTTGTCTCTTCAAAAAGAGATCGTAGCGCTGTCTTGGAGATAAAGAAAAAGGCATGTGGCACAAATCGGCTGAACATTTTGATTCCCATGATTTCCCTTTATGATTTATTGGCTTCTCTTTAAATAATGCACTAGTTACATATTGCCCTAAAGTTTCCCCCCTTAGGGGTAATGCCATTTTTCTTTTGGAGTTTGGCATATTTCGGTGTTGTAATACTGGGTCATTGAAATCTTAGCAATCACAAATCTGTTTAAACTGGGTTTAGTAGATAACCCCACTGGGTACATATTTAAAATGGTCCATGTGACACTATTAAAAAATGTTGAAAGTAATTTTTTTTTTTTTAACTTGCCGTGCTACTTTCGAACATCAGTAAAAATAGTTTAGCTTATATTATTTAGGTTTTTTTTTTTCACTTCTCGACTGGACTGCTGTTGATATATTTTTTAGTTACACACACAAAGCCTTAAATTTTAAACAAGCTAATGGCATCTGAAATCTGTGAAGCTTAATGTCTGTGGGCGGTATTGTTTATTTATGGCTGTCAATTTGTTGTGGAATATTAAATATTGGCACTTAAGTATCTCAACCTAAATCTTTTTAAACAGGCGGAATGTTAAAACTACGATGCAAGGTCCACGATTCTGGCAACAACAATTTGAGTCTGGCAAAAAACAATTGGCAGCACGGGGCTTGAGGCAGTTCCTTTGGATAATATGTGACTTTGAAAGTTACTGGATTGGATACCTGCCGCGTACCTGAAAAAAGGAAAATGTAGCAATGATATCTCTTCACTGGAAAGGTCACCGTAATCTGGCGAGGGGATCTCCTACCTTCTAACCACTCCTATCAGCGACCCGAGCTTCTAAAGTTTGATTGTAGCATTGATGGGAGGCGCTTTGGCATGATGAAACTTCTCAAAAAGTTAATCTGAATTAATGTGGTTACAGTGGTACAGCTGTCAGGTTGAAATTACAACTTTTAGGTACCTTGGTCTGATTTAAATGTGGTTGAAGGAAATAAAAATAGTTTGAAGCAAATAAAATCTTTTTATTTTTTATAAGGTATTCCTGAATTCATAAATCTACCTTTGACTAAAAAGGGAATGGGATAAAATGTTATCCTAGGTTTCTTTTTTTTTATGAAGTAAATTTACATAGTATATACAGCAAGTATCTACATACAACACAGATATGACTAGGTTTCTTGGTAAGATTACAAAGTAAATTTACATAGTATATACAGCAAGTATCTATATACAGAGATATGACTAGGTTTCTTGGTAAGATTGCAAAGTAAATTTACATAGTATATACAGCAAGTATCTATATACAGAGATATGACTAGGTTTCTTGGTAAGATTGCAAAGTAAATTTACATAGTATATATAGCTAGTATCTATATACAGAGATATGACTAGGTTTCTTGGTAAGATTGCAAAGTACATTTACAGAGTATATACAGCAAGTATCTATATACAGAGATATGACTAGGTTTCTTGGTAAGATTACAAAGAGTACAAAAGTGGTGCTCTTTAAATAAGAGTAAGCTCGTCAGTACATATACAGCCATAATACTGTCACTATAATGTTAAAAAATCTTTACAATTTTGTCTGGTGCAAATATTGATACACAAACATTAATACGTTATAAAGATGTTGAAACTGCTTCCAAGCGATTAAAGGCAACAAGATAGTCTGATCTATTGTGGTTAAACTTGTTCCTAACGGGAATTAAATATAAAAAAGATATGGAAATTTTACCCGATGTACTGAATCGGTTGGCTAGTGTCTTGTACTACGGGTATACTTGGGAAACTTAACCCTACAGAAAAAAAAAATGGTGGTTATAAAGTACAAGGAAATAGAAATAGCGAAAACCGTAACTGCTTGTTTTGTTAAATTCTGGGAACAAACTTTAAAACACTGTTGCTATCACTGCGGTGAAAAGCCAGCATTGTGGCTTGGAAGACAGTTATTAACGGTCAATGAAATAAACAAAAATATTGATAACTTGATTTATACCAGTAATGTTGACCCTGCACTACAGCTGCCATACTCCGAAGATAACTACTTGTGCAATTACTAAATGTAGTACTGAAGTGTACTATTTTATCAAATTAACTTCCCCAATGTTTATACGCATGTTGGCGGGGGAGAGTAATTTTCATAACTTAATCACTAGTTCATGTACTGGAACGGTGATGGAGATAGAGTAAGTGTAATTTTATATGGTTGCAGTATTAGTCAACATAGTGCACAGACTGGAAGTGCTTGTTCAGGATTTCAAATCATCCTCAAATTTTTACTACTGGTTTTTTCAGTATAAAACTAGATTTTGTTAGCAGAAATTTTAAGTCTGCTTGAAGTATTTAAAAGTAATGCATGTTAAGGAAGTATCCATTCTAGTACTTTATAAAGCAAGCTTCCGAATGTAAACAGTTCAAACTGTTAAGTGTCACGAAATTCAACCTGTTAAAAAAATTAACTTCTATTTCGTTAAAGGAATTAACCCTTGTTAATGAGCTCAATGAGAAATTCAAAGATCACTTCAGTTATAAACGTTGTGCTTTTGATAGAATTATATTTCATTTGAAAATAAAGTTCATTTGAAAATAAAGTTCATTTGAAAATAAAGTTCATTTGAAAATAAAGTTAAGTATTTTCTGTTTAGATATTTTATAGTATGGTTTAAATAAATATTTCAACAAATACTAGTTTTAAGATAGAGATTGTGAATTGAAGGTTCTAAACACACAAACCTACTAATCAACTAAGATTTCTTCGCTAGCTATAATCTAATAAAGGTAAAATGAAAAGCTTGTTAGATTGTATTTCAGCCAGTTCGAAGAGTATATGGTGCTGCATTAATCTACGACGAGACAGAGCTAACAGGCAAAGCCTAGTTCCTGACTTAACTAAACGGGGTAATCTTTTAAGAGTCTTTTCTTTAAGGTTAAAAATATTTTTTTTTACTAAAGAGTAAAGCTCTTTTGTGTGTTGTAATAAAAGCCGTAGACTCCCAATAGAAGTCTCCTTCAAACTAAGTAACCCTCCTTTATTTATTGATAGCTAAACAATTACATTTAGGAATGCCATATTGATTTGACATACGTAGTCGCCCAGTGGCCTGTCTTGGAATTTTATTAAATTGTCTGATTAAAGCTTTGAAGGTAGATTGTGAAATTATGAATGTACTGAAATTCAAAAGGCTGTTGCACTGAAAGGCAAATCCATTGTTGTAACTCTTGATGGTTTTGTTAGATTGCACTTTGCACATATAGGAAAGCAAATAATTTTTTCTGAAGACTGAAAATTTATTCCTGCCTAATATTTTAGTGTCAAAGCAAGGGCTTGAGCTCATGACTGCATTAGATTTGTGTACGTGATTCATAAAGCTTGCTAACTTTTTTTGTAAAACGGGGTCTTAACTAAATTAGTTGGTGAGTGGGAAATTGTCACCTCCTAGCCCCCATCTCGGAACCTTAAGTTGAAAGGGCTCGCACCGCTCACCATACCATATCTTACTACTACTAATAGCTAAGCTACAATCCTATTTGGAAAAGCAAGATGTTATAATCTCAAGGGCTCCAACAGAGAAAAATAGCCCAGTGAGGAAAGGAAATAAGGAATAAATTAAAAACTATGGACAATTAAAATACATTTAAAAGCTTACAAAACAGAAATTTCATATATAAACAATAAAAAGACTGCCAGCCTGCTCTACTTGAAAACACTTGCTGCAATTTGTAACGTGAGTAATACAGATTCAACTACCCGATTAGGAAGATCATTCCACAACTTGGTCACAGCTGGAATGAAACTTCTGGAATACTGTGTAGTGTCGAGTCTCATGAGGGAGTAGGCTTGACTATTAGGATTAACTGCATGTCTAGTATTATGAACAGGATAGAACTGGCCGGGAAGAACTGAATCTTAAGGATGGTCAGAATTATGAAAGATCTTTTGCAACAGAATTAGAGAAAAATTCTGTAGTCTGTACTTTGGGCTTAAAGTGGCAACCCTAGTATGTTAGGTCGTCCAACAAAGTTTATTGTAAATATTCACATGCTGATTTTGGTAACTATGAAGTAATGGTTGTCGCTGCTCTTAGAGGACCATCGCTGGGAGGCAACTTACTCCCAGAGACCTAATATATGGTTACCGTCATGTTTCAACCCACGTGTTAAGACAGCCTATTTAAAGAGGACAGTCTTGAAATTTAATATGATGCGGATAACTTCACTGGCATAATGTTGAAATTAAATGATTTTCGTAAACTGGTTTCTCATGTTTTTTTTTTTTTTTAAAGCAGAGTTGATAGAACTGATCCAAGTTATCAATTATTGACTGTCGGTGATATAAAACTTGGGGAATGATAAGAATAAAACCTTAAAATCAAGTATAAGATATAACGAAAAGGAAAGCGGGAAACCTTACCTAGATGACAAAATATAAATATCCCTTTTTCAGAATTTGAGATTTATAGATTTATAGTGGCGATCTCTCTCTCTCTCTCTCTCTCTCTCTCTCTCTCTCTCTCTCTCTCTCTCTCTCTCTCTCTCTCCTAAACCACTGGCTACGCTCTTAACCGTACGTACCTTTCTCTAGCAAAATTTCAATATAATTGCAAAGTATCTAATTCCTCCAACAAGAGATATGCTAAGTCACGTAAAAAAATGAAAGATTTGTGTATCAAAGATGAAAAAGGTAATCATAAGAAGAAAGAAGTAAAAGACCATAGTTTTAACATTAACGTCTGAAATAAACTAATATGTGCCTCTGGCCTTGCTACTTTTTTTCTGGATCTTATCTAACAGTTTTATATCCCAATTTTAAATCTTACTACAGTACAGTATATCCAACAGTTTTATATCCCAATTTTGAATCTTACTACAGTACAGTATATCAAAAAGTTTTCTATCCCAATTTTAAATCTTACTACAGTACAGTATATCCAACAGTTTTATATCCCAATTCTAAATCTTACTACAGTATAGCATATCCAACAGTTTTATATCCAAAAGCTAAAGAAAAATATAGAAGAATGAAGTAAGACCATCGTTCTAACATTTACATCTAGAAGAAGCAAATACATGCTATTGGTCTTGCTGTTTCTTTAAAGACCGTACTATATCCACCATCTAGTCTGGTAACCTGCAGTTTAATAAGTGATTTTGACGCTGGGTCCTCTAAACTTGACCCATGCTCCGTTAAGCCCTGTCCACACGATCGAGCATGGCAGACGGGCAGTGATGCCAGGCCAAAATAGTTAGTGAAAATAAGGGTCAATGACGTCAGAAGTGGGAAAACTAAAGGCAGGGATCTGGTAACACTGTATGATGCCAGGTCCCTGTCTGTGATTTTCCCGCTTTTGACGCCATTAACACTCTCTTATTAACTATTGTGGTCTGGTATCATAGTTTGCCCGTCGGACATGCTCGATCGTGTGGACTGGGCTTTATCGGTTCCTTATCATCAAACTCCTTAAACAAAATGAGAGATAATGATATCCTATAACCAGAGGAACATCTCGAGTGTGCAACGTGATTGCTGTTATTGTATTGCTATTACAGTGGTAACGTGTTTGCCTAGCATTCGTATAGCAGCAGAACGATCCCCATCCGGGACCGTGAGATTAAGATGTTTACTGGGCAGGCCACTGCTGTGGTAGGGCACTATAGTGGGCGGTTGGGCTTACCCGGCTGACGTTCTGGTGAGTATCTATTCTGATGGAAGTGGAACTGAAACCAGAGACCTTTAACCTTAACATTTAAAAATGCATTGCTCTTGCAATATTTAGTAATCTTCTTAGAGACTTAGATAATTGCATGTATGCCCTTACTTTTCATGAAATTCAAGAATAGTTGGTAAATATTCTATCATGATATTCAAAGAAAGGGAAGGGGAGAGACAGAGGTCCGAGTAGTCATATTTCTGGCAATGCTGCCGATCCTGACAGAAAAAAAAATTATAAATATATTTAAATACATAGATAGATTGATAGATAGATAGATAGATAGATAGATAGATATACATATATATATATATATATATATATATATATATATATATATATATACATATATATATACATATATATATATATATATATATATATATATATATATATTATATATATACATCATATATATACATATATATACATTTTATATATATATATATATATATATATATATATATATATATATATATATACACACAGAAAATATCCAGACACTTCCTCTTTTATTATACATCTGAGATGAAAACATAGATTATAGTGTATACCCTCTGCTTGAGTTAGCTCTCCTGCTGTTTGAAACATGCATCGCATAATATGACAGTATGACACTACTAACCCCTCCCCCCCCCCAAAAAAAAAAATATTTAACTCCCCCCAAAAAAGATTAAAACTATGTTGGAAGAAGCTTTGCATCTCGTGTTTTTTTTCCTTGCTACCAGCGCGTAAAATCCCTCGGTATTATGTCCGCCTTAGCTGAACAATACAGAGTAATCCGAAACAGTCCCACCAGATATTCACTTAAACCATCGAAACCTTTCTCTCTCAGGTAGTCGACCGGTCGGTAAAACGTAAACAGAAATAGTTAAATATAGTTTTCCTTTGGAATGCTACTCGTACGCAAATATATGTAAATCTAGAAATCTTGTATCAATTATGATAAGGGGATATACGAAAGAAGAATGTAGATTTTGAATTATTTATTGTTTTTACTGTTTGTATATGTGTAGCTAAATAGGGATATTAAATTTCTTCAATATATATTATATATTTTCATAAACTGTATATAAATATATATTAGATATATAGGTAAACATATAAATGGATATAAAACATGTATATGAATGGTTGTATGTTTTAAAATCCCCCCCCCCCTCTCTCTCTCTCTCTCTCTCTCTCTCTCTCTCTCTCTCTCTCTCTCTCTCTCTCTCTCTCTCGTATGTTTATCTTTCTCCCTTTTTTGCTTTATTATTCAAACTTTTGGCCAACATTTTATAAAGGACACGATTCTTGCTTAGATTTAAAGCCATGGTCAGGTAAACTAGTTTTCATCAATGAGCTATTTTCCCTTACAGGGATGGTTTCTAAAGAGGGAAAGAAGTAGTCACTGCTATATTCAATCTTTTAATCAATAAATCTTGGATGAGTTAATTATGCAGTAAAACGTCATTGCCATTATAAACGAGTACCATTGGCACAAGTAATTAAGGACAACTGTTGATATAGGGTAAGAAATTGAAGCAAAATATCAAAATAATAATTTCATGATATTTACACTTTCTTTATTAAAATGACATAAAATTTAAGATTCATCATATTAATCCAGAGTAAGAGGTCCTTTTGAGGTCTTTTTGAATGTAGAGATATAAATAGTAACTGGTAACTGTAAACAAACTAGATTTTAAATCTAACCGTCTACCTTGTGTACATGTATACACGCATTCAACCTTACTTCCATGAGTACAGATATTCAATCACATCAAATTATCTTTGCTCATATATATTATCAATGTTCCCATTTTGTAGAGGCTTTTCAACTCTCTTAAAGTATTCTGCACATTCACTTCCTTGTCCCTAAATAGTTAAACATCATCTGCAGTTGTTAGTCACATCATGTCACAATCAGACTTAATTTTTATTATTCTACAACTTTCGTTTGTCTATCTACTGTAATATCTCTGACAATTTACACATCCTATCCATAAGGATGTAAAGCACTCATTGGCGCATATCTCAACCTTGTCTTGGACATATTTTTTTTCTTTAACAAATCTATAACAAATTAGTCTTTCTCATGCTGACATCCATTATCATAGGTTTCCTAGGTTCACATATGCCTCCAAAAGAATATAAGTTGAGAGGAATTAAAGAATAATGCATGAAAATTCTTTTTTTACAACAAAATAGTCTTTCTCATGCTCATATGCACTATTATAGTTTTTCTAGGTTCTCATATACCACCAAAAGAGTATAAATTGAGAGAAGTTGAAGACTAATGTATAATTTTCTCAAAAAAATCAATATGTTAAGAAGTTCGAGGCAATAGTCAAAATATTTCCTGAAAAGTTGAACTTGAATCGTAGAGTATCTATAAATGTCCAATTTCTGCCATGGTTATTATAATATTATTATTATTATTATTATTATTCGACACCCTCTGGAAGTCACTGATCTTGAAAATAGGCTCTCAAGCACTGAATAATGCATGTTCGTGACTGGTCTTTGTAATGGATGGGTTTGTGTTGGACCCTGTTCCCCCTCAACTTAATTTGGGTGAAGAAGGTGATATCCCACATATCCGCTGTTCGTACGACAGCCCAACCGACTTTAAAGCAAATTCTGTTCATTCGAGTGGCATTTTCTCAATGCTCACCTTTAACGTGAGGAGTTGTAGAAAGAACTTTGCAAGTTTTGTGGCACTTCTGTGTGACTTTGTTTGTAAATTCACAGTCTTGGTGTTAGTGGAGACGTGGCTATCCGAGAGCTCTGACTGTGCATTTGATATTGGCGGATATAAGCAGGCCAACATATATAGGGATAACTTTGGTGGAGGAATTAAAGTTTTTTATGATGAATTGTTAAACATAGAGGTTATAAAGGATTTTACATTTGTCAATAATGTTATGGAGGTCATCACATTTTATCTAATGGGTGCTAATTTTCAGTATCTTATTTGTTGTGTTTATCGCTCCACTGGTGCTAATGCTGTACTTTTTAATGAAATGTTTTTCAGTCAAGTGATCAGTAAATTCCCCGTCCATGATAAGATTATGGTCACTGGTGATTTTAATCTGAATCTTTTCAACCCACTGAAATTGACCTACATTGATGTGTTCATGAATGGTATGCTGGGTCATGGGTATTTTCCTGTCATTACAATACCTGCTAAGTTTAATGAGTCTAACCAAATTACACCATTTTCTTTGATTGATCACATTTGGACTAACTTTAAGATAGGGACTAATCATTTATCTGGTGTTGTGCTGTTTTCTTTGACAGATCATTTCCCAATATATTATATGTTTGAAAATGATTGTAAAACCATTGTAAAGACTATACATTCTAGACTAATTAATGTAAACACTATCCAGATGTTTGTTGACAGTGTCAAATTCATGCTTCCGACAGGTATTTTTAGCACATAATTCTAACGTTGCTTTCAATGAGTTTTTCCATAAATTGATTGAGTGTTATGATTCTGCTTTCCCAATAAAAAGAAAGAGGGTGAGCAGGAGTCTAGTTAGTTCTCCGTGGGTAACACCTGAACTAAAGAGGTGTATACGGAAAAAGTACAAGCTATTCAGTCTCATGAAGCGTGGGTTGGTTCATAAACGACAGTTTAATGTGTACAAAAATTTACTGACTTGGGTTACAAATAAAATCAAGATGAGGTATTGTATGAGTAAGTTTGAGACTTGTAGGGGGGATGTCCGGAAGACCTGGTCTAACATCAATACCCTGCTTGGACGTGGTGTAAAGGAATCTGTACGGGCGGTGATGACAGAGGATGGGACAGTTATTGAGGGACCACAAATAGCAGATTCTTTTAATCCTTTTTTCATGAATATTGTTTCACGTCTTACTGGGAATCTTCCTCATAATATAAATCTTACATGTTTTGATAATATTTGTCGAGTTGACCACACATTCTTCTTGGCTCCAACAGATGAGGGCGAGGTCTGTTTAGTATTGCAATCAATGCCGGATAAGGGGAACAGTTTAAATGATATTAAGCCCAGTTTACTCCTATTAGTTCGTGATACTGTTGGACCTATCATTGCGCACTTGTATAACCTGAGCATTTCTCAGGGCTTGTACCCTGATCTCCTTAAGGTTGGTCGGGTTATCCCAGTGTTCAAGTCAGGTGATGTAACCAAAATGAGTAATTATAGACCTATAACAACTCTAACTACTATAAATAAAATTTTTGAACTCCTAACTCATTCGAGGATGGTCAAATTCATTGATCGTTTTAATGTACTTTCGAACCTTCAGTTCGGTTTTAGAAAAGCATGTAGCACTACTACTGCCATTTTTAAGGTTGTAAGTGATATTTTACCCTCGTTTAACCAGAAGTCGTATACAGTGGCACTTTTTTTGGATCTAAAGAAGGCTTTCGATACTGTGGATAGGAATATCCTTCTCCATAAGTTATCAATAAGAGGATTTAGAGGTATTGTCAACTCCTTCCTCTTGTCATACTTGAGTAACCGAAGGCAGTATGTTTGTATTGATGGCCATGTGTCTGATACTGGATCTATAAATTTTGGGGTACCACAGGGTTCGGTTTTAGGACCCCTTCTATTCAATGTTTTTATTAACGACATAGTAGATATAAGGATTGCAAAGAAGGTTCTATTTGCAGATGATGCAGTTTTTTATATCAGAGAAAAATCACTTGAATTGTGCATTAGCAAATTAAATATATTGATTGCTGAACTCACAAATTGGCTTCAGAATAATAGACTAATTCCTAACGTAGAAAAAACTAAATTAATGTTGTTCACACCAAGGCATGTTGAAAGCTTGCCAGACATATATTTTAACGGAACTAAGCTTGAATGGGTCTCCAGTGTCAGGTACTTGGGCATCGTTATTGATAATAAGTTAAGTTTTACTCTGCAATCAGCTGAAGTTTTTAGGAAATTAAGCAAAATTCAAGGTGTTTTTTATCCACTTTCCTCACTTGTGCCTCAGTCGGCTCTTATGACCATGTATTACTCCTTGGTGTACCCTATAATAATACAAAATGTTATGATTTGGGGTGGTGTTCCTGAGATAAACCTCCATAACATTAAAACCTCTCTCAATAAAATACTAAGGAATATTCTAAAGGTTAAGCACGACGAGAATAATATACCTTTGATGAGAACTAGTGACATGTTCAAAAGGTTAAATTTAATGAAATTTGATGATGTATACAAATATTTCCTTTTGAAGTTTATTCATGATGTTTTTTATAGAAAGTCCGACATTTTCAGCGAGTATTATGCCCCACTATTGCCTTCACACTCGTACGGTACTCGGGGAGTGAGGATCAATCTCCCGGCAGTTAGGGTGGAGGTGGAGAAGCAGTCTGCTTTGTTTCAGACGTGCAGACTGTTAAACGAACTACCTCATGATCTTGTAAAGCCTCAGGCTGCTGTAACTTTAAAGAGGAAATATAAACATATGGTAGTTTCTCAGTATTAGGTTTCCTTTGATATAATTTTTATATACTATTTTCTTATATTTTTAGTAAATGAGTTTGCAGTAATCGCTATGTATAAAAACTTTAACTAGGTGATTGTACTTACGATAGTGATGTTTTATATTCCAGATTCTTTATTACTTTAAGTTTTATATTCCAGATTCTTTATTACTTTAAGTTTTATATTTCAGATTCTTTATTTCTTTAAGTAAACCTTTTCTTTTATTGAATAACTATTATTGAAGTAAGGTTTATTTTTAATTTACTTTAAACAGAGTTTACTGGCTTATTGTACATAATATATTATTTATTGAATTTTAAAATAATTTTATTGTTAATGTGTTATTTATTGTATTTTAAGGTATTTGCTCTGTCCAATATGTTTGCCATAGCAGGACTTAGTTCCTTTATTGGCTTCTTATATGTAGTTTATATGTAAGAATAAATAAAGTCTAAAAAGTCTAAAAAGTCTATTATTATTATTATTATTATTACTATTATTATTATTATTACTATTATTTTAATTTATTATTAATTAGTATTGTTATTATTATCAATATTATTATTATTTATTATTATTATTTTTAATTATCATTTATCATTAATAATAATAATAATAATAATAATAATAATAATAATAATAATAATATTTTGAAGTATCAGAAATATTAGTAGAGTTTACCTGAGTACAAGAGTAAATCATTTGAATGTCAATTTCACATAGTAGAGAAGAGAGAATTACGCATATATACCAAATGACAATAACACTCTAATCTAAACTTGCTAATGGAAAGATTACATAGAATATTAAATGTAAAGTGAATGCTGAATAAAAGATAAAAGTTTATGATATAAGGTTATTATTCAATGCATACTATTAGGGGAAACTGGATTGAAAACTTATGAAATGAAATGAAAAATCAAGCGAGTGAATTTAAAAAGAAATAGGAATTTACCTTAAAATATTTCATCACAGGAGGAGCAGTAAAATTTACATGTTGGTGGAAAGTTGTGAAATTGTAGATAATCTGACTCTGCAATGAAGAGAAAAATGATTTCAATTCATATATTGCTTTCCGAGCTGAAAGCATTAAAGGATCTTAAAATGGAGGAAAAAAGTGAGCTGAACTATATCCAGGTTTTGTAATATTTGCTAAAGATGAGGATTATATATATATATATATATATATATATATATATATATATATATATATATATATGTATATATATATACAGTATATATATATATATATATATATATATATGTATGTATATATGTATATATGTATATATATATATATATATATATATATATATATATATATATATATATATATATATATATATATATATATATATATATATTTATACATCCATATATGGCTACATCTGTATGTACTTGTGTGTATATGTACTATAAACCTCTAGTATTGTACATCTTTAAACTTGAGCGATTTGGTTACCTCAGTCCTACTTATATATATATATATATATATATATATATATATATATATATATATATATATATATATATATATATATATATATATATATATATATCACTTTATTTAAATGTATGCATTTTAG
>NC_090731.1:5842379-5857379 GCF_036898095.1 Palaemon carinicauda
ACAGTGGTAGAGTCATGGTCTTGCACTGTCTTGGGTTAGAGTTCTCTTGCTTGAGGGTACACTCAAGCACATTATTCTATGCTTCATTATTTCCTTTCCTCACTGGGCCTTTTTCCCTGTTGGAGCCCTGGGGTTTATAGCATCCCTTTCCTACAAGAAATAATAATAATAAGGGAAATTTTCGATAGTGCCCCTTTTAAGGAAAATACCAAACCTACTTCTTTTCAGTGTATATTTCGATCTCTACAATTTTCCAGGGAACGTTTCAACTCAAACCCTTTTAAACGGATTATTCAACTCGGAACCAATGTTCTTAGAATAGCTTATTTGGAAAGAGTCACTCCATATAGAAATGGGTAAAAGATCAGAACAAACAAGAAGAAAAAGAATATGAATGACTCCTAAAATATCATGATAGTTTTACCGTAAATAAAGACATTCTCTCTCTCTCTCTCTCTCTCTCTCTCTCTCTCTCTCTCTCTCTCTCTCTCTCTCTCTCTCTCTCTCTTTCTTGAACAATGGGTAAAAGATCAGGACAAACAAGAAGAAAAAGAATATGAATGACTCATAAAATATCATGATAGTTTTATCATAAATAAAGACATTCTCTCTCTCTCTCTCTCTCTCTCTCTCTCTCTCTCTCTCTCTCTCTCTCTCTCTCTCTCTCTCTCTCTCTCATATGTTACGTGAGTCTTTCCTAAATCTGGTTTTAAAACAAAGCACTAAAAACTCTGAAAAAAAAACATTCTAAATATATGAAAGTATTAGAAAATCAATCGGAGAATTAAAGTCTTAAGCGAAACCTTCTCTTCTTTATGTTCTAGAGAAATAGATTACAGACAGAATTAAATCAAAGACTTTCACTGTTATTTCTCTTCCTCTTATTTTTGTAAGTACTTATAGTTTATATATGAATTATCTAATTCAATAATTTTGCTATTCTTAAATATTTTAATTTGATTTCGTATTACTTCCCTTGTTTATTTATTTTATGGCTTCGTTTTATCACTGGACTATTTTTCCTTATTGGAGCCCTTGGGCTTGAATGTAGCATCTTGTTTTTCCAACTAGGGTTGAAGCTTACCTTGTAATAATAATAATAATAATAATAATGATAATAATGATTATGATAATAGTAGTAGTAGTAGCTGTAGTAGTTGTAGTAGTAGTAGTAGTAGTAGTAGTAGTAGTAGTAGTATTAATTGTAGTTGTAGTTTCAAATCCTCTGCTGCTCTTAATTTATTCTGGAAACGATGTTTGCCTTCAAGATCATATGTCGTACAGCCAACTTCCTTAAGAGATAGTCAGGAGAAAGAAAAATGAAATATATAAACTAAATCTGCAGCGACAGCCTACACACTGGTAAATCTGGCACCACCGAGGCAGTGGCCCAATTTTAGGTCCTTCTCATATAACAAGGTTTGCATCTCCATGCACTACGGAGCATATTTTAAAAAGAGGTTGGGGAGCAAGATGGGAAAAGGAGAGCAGGGACGGAGTTTTAAAGTAGAAAGACTGGTTCTTTTCCCACTAATAAAGTCAGAAATAGGTTCCCCAAAGCTATGCGAACAGCAATGTCATCAATTTTTTGATAATTCTTAAACCACTAAGGCATAATTTTATTAGCTTTACCAATATTTTTTAACTTTTTTTACTTCTTAAATGCAATATCCGTTTGAGAAGCTTTTTAATTATTTTCAAAGAAACTATGTATTTTAATCTAGATGTAATTTGTAAAATCTATTATAATTAGTACCCTGCTCATCCTAAGCTTTGTTGTGGGTGTGGATGTCAATGAATTCAACTCGTAATAGGAAATGGCAAACTACCGGTTTTAATTTCCATGCTATCACTTACAGCCATAAAAAAATATACTCTTTTTTAGTCTTTTTAGAATTTATTAAAATACAATGATACTACAAATCCATATTTGTGTTTGTTAGTGATTCCAATACTCACCGTGGGAATTGACTGAAATCATTTACCATACCAAAGGTCTTTTGTCTTTGTTTTTCGAATCAGGCAGTGACTGAATATTGCTACACTCTGTACCGGTAATAATCTGGTTAGTAGACTGCCTATATATACATGTGAACAACGCCCAAGGCCCATATCCATCAAGCTTGGACCAGGGAGGGCCAGACAATGGCTGCTGGTAACTCAGCAGATAGACCTATCATCTTTCCCACCGTTATCTCTACATGAAGGAGTTGGTTGCCTTATGCTTTAACTCCAATGTCTGCTATCAAAGGCATCCTCCTGCACCAAATCTCTTATCTCCATATCATCCTTCACCTTATATCGCCATCTATTTCTATGACGCATCTTGGGTTAAAGTTCTCTTGCTTGAGGGTACACTCGGGCACACTATCCTATCTTATTTCTCTTCATCTTGTTTTTCAGCGTTTTTATAGTTTATATAGGAAATATTTATTTTAATGTTGTTACTGTTCTTAATATTTTATTTTTCCTTGTTTCCTTTCCTCACCGGGCTTATGTTGGGGTCACTGGGCTTATAGCATCCTGTTTCCCAACTAGGGTTGTAGCTTAGCAAGTAATAATAATATTACTAATCAATTGGAATCAACCGATTTTGGTTAGAGTAAATGCAATGAGCAAGTTATGAGGTCGGGAGTGGAAATCTCACAAAACTCAAGGTAATAATTGTTAGGAGGTCTAAGATATTGGTTCTTCAAATAATTCTAATTCATACAAAAAGTCCAGATGATTCTGCTTTCAAATAGTATCAAAAGATTCACGGGAGAGAGAGAGAGAGAGAGAGAGAGAGAGAGAGAGAGAGAGAGAGAGAGAGAGAGAGAGAGAGAGAGAGAGATAACTTCAGGTGAAATTATTTTTATTAAAAGCGTTTTTAGATTAATCTGATTTATGTAACGAACAGAATCTTGTCTATCATTCCACCTATCAATGGAGTATCTTTCTGGGATTGTTTTTCCTAAAGCTTCACTGTCTTTCCTCCTCACTTTAGGACCCCAAAAAGTTTTGAATGATATCATGAATCCTTCCCTTTTATATAGTTCTTTCTTTGATGTATTGCATTAAGGTACGTCTCTCCACTTCACAGATTGACCATATACATAATATTTTCGAATAAGAGCGGAAAATGGTCCTAGCACTTGCAGTTATGGGGTGGTAAGAATAACCCAGTCTTAAAGCTGCCTCGCTTAGAGAGAGAGTACGAATGTGTTTTGTAGCTCCATATGGCCAGTAAACAGCCCAAAATGCATATATAGAGGGCTTCCATGTCCTATGAGTATAAGCTAGTTTCTCAACCTCTTTCATGAACACGATGTTTTTTGTCGTTTTTTCTTTTATATACAGAAACTTTAATGGTAATTTCCCGATAACTCTTATTTTTAATTTCGTTGCATTTCATCTTTCGGCCAATTATTGTTGGTTATATAAATTTATATAAACATAAACAGCCCGATATGCGTACATATAGGGCTTCCATGTCCTACGAGTGTAAACTATGAAAACTCAATTTTTATTTTTAATGAGGCGCATTTGCACTGACTCGCAGCGGTGCCCCTTTAGCTCGGAAAAGTTTCCTGCTATCTGATTAGTTAGAATTATCTTGTCCAACCAATCAGCGATCAGGAAACTTTTCCGAGCTAAAAGGGCACCCCAGCGAGTCTGTGCAAATCTGCCTCACTAAAAAGAATTGACTATAGTTTCTCAGTCTTTCATTAACACAATGTTTTTTTTTTCTTTCGTTTTTTACAAACAGCAAACTTTAATGGTAATTTCCCGATAACTTTTATTTTCTATTTCGTTGTATTTCATCTTTCGGCCAATTACTGTTGGTTATATAAATTTATATAAACGTAAAAATTATACGATGGAATAAATTACCAGATTTCTTTCCATTACATTTCTCTATTGAATAAAAGAATTGAATTGCAGCGTAAAAATAGATGTGAATATTTTTGATAAAGTTTTTTAGACTATAAAGGCTGCTGTTTCATTAAGAAAAAAAAAATCTTCCTTTTTTTTCGATGATTTTTAAGTATATTGTTATATGTAGTTTTTTCAATAATATGAATCTCGGGTTTTTACTTAATCTTTTTTCTTTTATATACATCCTACATGAACTTCATTATTTATTGCGATAAGATGAGAACACATGTTTTTTCCTAGAATGTATTTATCTTTGCAATTCAAAAGAAAATGAGCTATTAAAGAATTTGCAGCCATAATTTTGCTACCGTTTAAAATTGAAATGTTTTACCTAACGTTTTTATTGACTTTTTTTTAGGAATGGCAAAAAAAAAAAAAAAAACGTGATATATTGCATTTACGTTACAATAAAATCAATTATGGTCGTAAAGAAAATGTTTATAAAACTGAGAAAACTGAATTAACATTAAATCATAAAAAGTATATGTCTTATTGATACTGTAGATTTCGTTCTACTGTGCACTGTTAAAAAACCGTAGTTTTAATCGGAAATTCTTCGCAAAAATTTACTGTTCTAAGCCATATTTCAGTAAAACCCAGACGACCGTAATTTTACCCTACTTTGTTATTATTTTTCATAGGTTGGTGACCATAATATCACTCCTTACGGTCAATATATCCGTTTTTAAAACAGTAAAAATCCTGAAATAAATGTTGCCAGACATTCTCCGTTTTTTTAATGAAAATGTTTAAGTGTGGTAGGGAAAAAGATTCAACGACATTGCAAAGCATCTAACTAACAAAAAGTAAAAATCTATTATATAAAAACACGACAACTTGCTGAGGATGGTACTAAAAAACTAATGATGAGGTCGCAGGGGTGGGGGGGGGGGGGAGTGTTGGGAAGGTGAGGGGGAGAAAGTGAATCTTTGCCTGATTGGTTTCATATAACATGAAAGGTTGGTATTTCTTGTCTATTCAAATGTGGATGGGGGTAGTGGCAGGGAGAGCAATGGAGTTGTTGATAAACATGGGATTTCCTGGAATAAATGATTGTAAGAGTGTCTTATCGAAATGTGCTCTAAGATAAAATCATAAAGAAAAATAGTTTGTTGATTTTTATGTCAGCACAGATCTTATGGAGGAGCAGGTTGGTGAATGTAGTAGTAATGTTTTAATGTTTTTATGTTGACCAGGCTGACATGAGTCTTTTTATTGTTTATATATGACATATTTGTTTTTGACGTTGTTAATAGTTTATATATGACATATCTGTTTTGACGTTGTTACTTTTTTTAGAATGATTTATTGTTATTTTGTTCTCATCATTTATTTATTTCCTTATTGACTTTCCTCACTGGGCTATTTTTTCCTATTGGAGCCCCTGGGCTTATAGCATCTTGCTTTTCCAACTAGGGTTGTAGCTTGGATAGTAATAATAATGCTAATAATAAAGTGGCAGAATTATATTTGCTTATTGAAATGTGCTCGGATAAGATAAAATTATATAAGAGAAATATGTTTGTTAATTTTTATGTCAGTAGAGATCATATTGAGGAACAAGTTGGTGAATGCAATTGTGAGAAGTAAAGTGTCTGAATATATATTTATCCATAATTTAGTTAACAAAGGTTAGATCATATAGAAAGTAGATAGAAAAGTACAATGGTGAATTTAATAAAACTATAAATGAAAAGAGCATATAAGGAAACCAATGGAAGAACTTTAAACGAGGTTTAAAGCTAGGAAGGTGATCTTCAAGACTACATACAGGAAATGGTAAAACAGCAATATAAAAAGTAATTTATGGGATGGATTCAGTTATGAATCCTTTTTCCTGTTCCAATATTTCTAGATCGAGTTATATTTACTTGCTATTCCTTTTAAATCCTGATTTCCTGCAGATCTTCCTATGATGGAATGGAATTACATATATGATTGATATGATAGATTCTGAATTTGGTATAAATTTATGGTCAGACTACTAATCTATTCTCGTGATTCATTCTTGATGGAAAATGTTTCAGGAATTGCAATTATATCTTTTTCCCTAGTTTGAATATTTCTTTTCCTTATTCGCATATTTTCTCTAAAAAATTATCATTGTTTGTTTTCATATTCTTCTACAATTTAAGTTTTCTTACAGCAATCAAAAGAGAAACGATTTCAGCAAGGATGAATTGGATGTTATAAATTTTTAAAGATATCACTTGGGTAATTGCTACTTCTGCACTGAAAAAAAAAATAAACATGATCATTTACTTATAAAACATTCTCTCTCCTGTTAAGGATTTGATATTGAAATATTTCTCCATTTCTCAACTACCAGGTTTTTTTAGGTAAGACCTCCACTCACCTACCAGCATTAATCATCCCCTATCATCTGATCTTTTTATAGGTAATAACAAATAGGTTTACGTATTTTGACGGCAAATGCATGTAAGAATGATGAAGAATGATTAGCCTCATCACCATACACTGTGAAAATAAAAAACCTAATTTTGATCGGATATTCTCGATAAAAATATACTGTTCTCTGCAGTATTTCGGTAAAATACAGGTGATCGTAATTTTACCTTACTTTTTTATTATCTTTAACGTATTGGTGACCGTAATATTACTCCTTTACGTCAATATATCCGTTTTTAAACTTTAAATGTCTGGCAACAGTTATTCCTGTATTTTTACCGTTTTTTACGCCAATTTTTAAGCGTACCTACCTCAGTCTTTGGTTCTCAAAGTCAAGTAAGACACCTATATTCACAATGCTATGGTTATAAAAGATATAGAGTAATCCCTACTTTTTTACCCTACACTAATGATCAGCATTCGAAAAAACCTTAATGTTCTTTTTGTTGATGGATACCATGGGTGGAAAGAGGGTTTAAGATACATTATCAATTTACAAATTTCAAAAAATATAGCACAGATTCGAGTATGTGAATGATATCTCAGGGAAATGACAACTTTCTTCTTTATAAAGAAGGGTAAGTTAGTCGCTACGAGATATGTATACAAGATGCCCTATAGTCAATTCTTTTTAGTGAGGCAGAATTGCACCAACTCGCATGGGTGCCCTTTTAGGTCGGAAAAGTTTCTTAATAGCTTAATAGCCAAAAATACTTCCGACCAACCAGCTATTAGGAAACTTTTCAGAGCTAAAATGGCACCCCTGCGAGTCGGTGCAAATCTGCCTCACCAAAAAGAATTGACTATAGTTAACTGCTTTATGTTAGCAGAAATCCCTGTAAGAACCTCGAAGGAATTTAGCTAGACTGGATAATATTTGAATATTTTTTTGCCTCTTTATATTCAATTAGAACTTCAACAAATTACTTCGTTTCAAGAGATGAAATGATAGTCAGCTGGGTATGAAATTACTGGCAAGGAGTGATAATAAAAGAAAAAAAAAATCTATGTAAGTCTATTGTCAAATTACAGTAATTGGTTGATAACACTTTACAAGAAGGTTATGCTGACCCAGCTATTTTTCTATTTTTTGAAAGATAAACTAAGTTATATCAGTTAAATAATCAAAAACTTGTAGAAACTCATAATTTTTCTCATAAAACACAGAAGCAAAACCTTGGAAATATTTGTGCGCTTTTTCATTGTGCCACTTGCATATCAAAGGGACACATCACAGAAATGTAGATTTTTCTTCATTTTCACATCAAAGTCTGACCTTTAAACGTTATTTACATGGAAAAAAAATATCAAATTCCAAAGAAAATTTTCATCTTTAGTTTCTCTATCTTTCTCCACTGAATAAATGCTCAACCTTTCCCATGTCTAATTTGATAATGACCATTACTGATTCCTCTTTGCGTGCAACCTTATACGAATCTTATTCCTGATAGGAATCTTATTCTAATTCAAAAAATAAAATTGCATCATTACGTCACTAAATGGAGCTACTTTTCGTTAATGAGGGTAATTTGAACTGTGGGTAAACTCAAGTTCAATGTCCGACTAGTGGCATGGAAATAGATAATCAGAATTACAATAACACAATGCAGAATAAAACAACAATACAATTACTAATAGTGTACTGTTTCTATGTCTAAATAATCGCAGCTGCTAATTTCTCTTCAGACTCTATTATAAAAAAGGACGCGATATTATTTTTGAGAGAAAAAGTCAGAGTTGATCATAATAAAGAAGGACCAAATGGGAATATAATTTAGAATGAATTTTATTTTTGCCGTATCCAGGTTGGAGAATTAATCGTAATTAATTCAATTTTCGGTATTAATTCTCAATGTGGAGAGAATTTGGTATCAGAAATTGATTTTGGCTCAATATTCGAGTGTCGAAGCTAACTTTTAAGGACAAAACGGTTTTGATTTTATTTAAAGGAATATGTATGTATGTATGTATTGGTGTGCTACTGTCTTAAGCACACATTTGAGTATGAGTTGTTTTCAGATGTATTTAAATGGTTTACTGAATACATCTTAATGGTTTTTAAGTTTTATTGTGAATAAACAACTGAGTTAAACATCTCCATCACTGGAGGAAGCTGTGTTGGTCCACATGACCAATTCTGGTGAAGTTTAGATATGAACTGAACAAATTACCGATATCCCAAATATCGTATACTTGCTTTAATTTAGCTAAGTGACGGAATCGGAAGACACCTGCATCCGGTGACGTCACAAACTTTCACACGAAGAGACAATGTGTTGACATTAAGAAAGAATGGCAACTTAGCAGTATACATCCTGCTTACAATTTGAATGACTACAGCAAATCTCACGGTTAGCTCTTCCAACCAACATGACATATTACGTCATTTGTTTTAAACATGTAATATTACTATTCTAACTATTACATTAGCTCGGCCAGCTATCTCAATTTTTTTTTTACAAAAATTTAACAACAAGCCGAAACATGGTTACTAGGTGTGACTGGACATACGTATTATTCTTTGTTTAACATTAGCTATATCCAACTGAGGACGAATGTCCAAATAGGCACATCAAAAAATAATAACAACAATGCATACAAAAAAGATATTACCAAAGCAAAAAGAAAAATGCATGATAAAACCAAGATCATATATATGGTACATTGCTAGCAAATGATTACATGGTACCAAAAAACAAAATAAATTCTGACTTACAAATGATTCGGTAACTTGATAAAGAATAATTGTTACCTTTGTCAGAAACAAGATACTCAATTTTTAGTGCACAAATACGAATTCCTGGTACGTACACGTACCACGGTTTCGTACATATATATATATATATTTATATATAGGGCTGATACATTTTATTAGATGCCCATAGATTCTGTTATATATCTTATATTTTTTTTTTTCTCTTTTCTTTTTTAACATTCCGGCTTATATATTTTTATTAGATGCCGAGAGAAAAAAATGATTTATATCCTTTTTTATTTTATTTATTTTTTTAAATGTTATTTTAAATGTATTTTTAACAATGCAAATGTAGAGAATTTCTTTAATTACATATTACTAGCGTACTAATCAGCTTTTCATACAAACATCTTCCTGACAAATTACTCCCTTAGCGAATGAGGTGGCCACTCATACAGCTTTGAACTGGATCAGGTAGGGGGTATTGTCAGGGCTATTCAACTCGTTCCTTTGTAGCTGCTTGCTGTGCCGTAACCTACGCCAAACAAGGATGTTCACGGCGATAAAAATTATCACCGTTACACACAAACTAGCCAGTAATATAGGGTGAAGAATCTCTTTGTAAGTCGGTGACAGGTGGTCCTTTTCGGTAAGTTTCATCAACCGCTTTACCACACTTCCGTTGTAGGGGAGAGGAAGTGCGGGCATTGTAGAAGTCCACGTGAAGTTCGCGAAGTAAGCTCGTTCTCTGATGATTGTCCGTAGACCAGTCACCATGGAATTCGGGGAAGTCCCGATACAGCCATCTGCTGCGACGAAGATGTGGTTGAAGGATGTGGATCCGTCAGGGCATGATACATTGAAGCCGTCCTTGTCGTATCGTATCCACGAGCCATTATTTAGTCTGCAATTGAATTCCTTATTGTCAAAGGGATAAAGCTTATCCAGACAATTTTCACTTGTATGGGAGAGAGCACCGTCTAGCACTATACCTAACTCGCATGAATCCATTAAGTTTTTACGGAATTCAAATGAGTCAGCTGTACATATTTTTCTATCCATTGCGTCTGAACAGTGAGTTAATTGATTTAAGTCTTTAATGACCGTATATGTTTCCTTGTCTGGGGAAATCAATACATGTCCTGTCAAACTGGATATTACTGGATTTGAGTGATTCGTCATGAAAGTCGGAAATGGTGATATCCTGTAAGATTGCCAGGCATCAGAAGAATCAAAGGGAATTGTAATCCTAATCTTGTTATTATCTACGTTTACTGTAATTAGGCTGTAATAAAATTCTAACCTATGTTCGTCTAACAAAGGAACATAGCCTAGTTTATCCCTTCCGTTCTCCAGAACTAATTTTAAGTAACGTATAGGCAACAAATGGGGCGACAATACACCTTTAGTTGCTAACGTAATAGCTTCTACATAATCCTTGGATTTCTCAATGAAATGTGCAATTCTGTTATGTATGTGATCTATCTTTGAATCATAATACGTTAATGTTGCTAACAAATCCTGTACTTCCATAATTTGAACGATATTATCTGAATGTTCATTTAACAAATCCATAATTTTATTGATTGAAGCTAACTGATCCCTTAGTTCTGACATAATCAATTCATCTTTATGAGTCAAGAACTCAATTTTCTTATTTTGATTACTAATTTTAAGACGATTGGAAAGTCCTAAACCTAAACTTGCAACAGACCCAAAGATGCTTAATGCAGCATAAATGAACGGATTCCGTCTTTCTTTATGTTCGTGTCCTACAGTCCACATCAAAAGGTCATAAGCCAAAGTTCCTGTCTCGCCAGTCTTATTTTTCAAGTCATCAGATAGCATCTCTGCAACTTTTAATGTTGATCCAAGCAAACTCTTAGTAGTCAAATGAAAATGTCTCCTATGCAACTCATCCAATGATGCAGAAAACCTTGAAATGGCGGTTCTTAAGCTAGTGACATCATTCTCTTGAAGAAAAATTGCTTGCATATGCACTTCGACAATTACGTTGGTTGATGTAATAAAAATGTCTTCTTGTCTTTCAACTATATTGCCATATTTAAAATATATATTCTTAGTCTTAGAACTCATCCCATACGAAAAAAATGTCTGAGCGAACAATATCACTCCCAACAACAAAAAATTCATCTTGGAAACCTGTAACGAGAAAAAATACATGTAATTACTCCTGTATTAAAAAGAAAACTTTTAGTCACAAAATAAAATTTTTCCTCACTTCTTTTCCTCTCTTTTCTTTTTAATTTCTTATGTGAGACAATGGTACTATTCTCTCATCCGTGGGTTGGGCTACGTTTTGAATTCTAAACCTATTGGCCGTTAATGTTTCCAAAATGTTAAATGGGCCTTCAAACTTAGGTGTTAGTTTATAGTTGAGCCCTTTTCTGACATTGATTTGAATATAGATGTTATCACCCACGGTATATGTTTTAGTTGGTTTCGCTATTTTATCATGATTCCTTTTCATTATGATTTGTGATTCTTCTAAATTCTTTCGAAGGATATCATATCGACTTATACTTGCATTTATACATTCTTTTAAAGGATTTGATAGATTAGTTGTAGGCGTTAATACATGGAAAGGTGTTCTAACTGGGGTACCATACAATGCTTCATGCGGTGACATTTTAATTGATATATGATATGAATGATTCAGAGTACTCAGTGCCGCCGGTATTGCAATATCCCAGTTGGGGTCTGATCCCCCTAGTGTTACCCTCAATATATTTAATATCTTCCTATTTGCTCTTTCCACTAGCCCATTCGACTCTGGGTGATATATCATGGTATTAATCTTCTTTATGTTGAGGAATTCACACAATGAGGTAAGAAAGTGATTATTAAATTCACCACCCGAGTCTGAGATTATCATGTGTGGAATTCCATGTTTACAAATGTAACACTCGTAAAACTTCCTAGCGCATTCAATCGCAGTTTTAGTTTTAAACGCTATTAGTTCTGTATATCGAGTTAAAGCATCTATAATTACTAAGAGGTGCTTATTTCCTCTGTCTGACTCGTAAAATCCTGTTAACAAATCTAAATGTATTCTTTCAAAGGGTTGATTGGGAACAGGATAAGCTCCTAAGCTGACAGGTGTTTTCGTATGCCCTTTGTTTTCCTGACATGTGCGACAATTAGCTATGTGTCTTTTTATATCTGTAAGCATTGTATGCCAATAAAACAATGATTTGGCTTTCTGTGACATTAATGAGAACCCAGGGTGTCCATGTAATGGATTTGAATGCAACCAATTCAGGACAGTGGAAATGAGTGAGATTGGTACTAATACCTGGTCGTTAGTTACATGTGGTGTATTGCGGGTTTTCCTTGTCACAGTCCTACACAGAATATTATCTTTGATTATATAATTCTGCTGCTTATACTTTATATATTCTTTTTCTTTATGATTGCCTTTCAAAGCATTTATAATTGTTTCTATTTTCTGATCTTTTCTTTGCTCAGTCTGTAACAATTCAGCACTCCAGCCTAAATCTTCTTGTTCAGATATTGTTTTTACAATAGGCATGGATGTTGATATATCTATTAATTCAGCTAAAGACTCCGTACAAGATGACACGGGGTTGCGTGATAATGCATCCGCAATGATATTTGCTTTCCCAGGTAAATACCCGATTCTTGCGCCAAAATCTTGAATGATTAAATGCCACCGAGTTCGTTTAGGGCTGTGATTGAAGCCTTTAAAGAACTCTGTTAGTGGTTTATGGTCAGTAAGAACCTTAACGGGATAACCGTAAATTATGAACTTAAAATGCACTAGCGAATTAACAATAGCTAGTCCTTCCTTGTCTATTACTGCATACTTACTTTCGGAAGTTCTCAATTTTCGAGAATAGAAAGCTATCGGGAAAAACTGTTTATCATATTGCTGAGGCAATACCCCTCCTACTCCTAAGTCTGAGGCGTCTGTTGCAATGAAGAATTCCTTACCGAAGTCAGGAAATTTTAAGATAGGAGAACTACACAGTTCATCTTTCAAAGTATTAAACGCCTGTTGATGTTGCTCAGACCATATGAAATCTACGCCCTTCTTCGTGAGATCAGTTAAAGGAGCGGCTATTATTGAATAGTTGCGTATAAAACGCCTGTAATATCCACTACAACCCAGAAATTGCTGTATTCCCTTGACATTAGTAGGTATGGGAAAATTACGTATAGCCGACACCTTATCATGGACTACTTTAAGACCTTGGCTTGACACCATGAAACCCAAATATATTAATTCTGTTTTGAAAAATTCACACTTACTAATCTTTACCCTTAAGTTATGTTGTCTTAATCTCTGTAGTACTAGTTCTAACTTACGTAGATGTTCTTCTAAGGTGTTGGAAAAGATTACAAGATCATCCATATAGGCATGCAATATATCCCCTAACAAGTCTCCAAACACTATGTTAATCATTCTTGTAAATGTTATAGGAGCACAACGTAAACCAAAAGGCATCCGTAAAAATTCATAATGTCCCCTGGCTGTGCTGAAGGCTGTGTATGGGATACTATCTTCTTCTAATGATATCTGGTGAAAGCCTTTAAGTAAGTCCAAACTGGTAAAATATTTATTCTGACCTAATAAAGACAAAATATCGTCAGTACATGGCACTGGGAATCGATCAGGGATCGTTTCCTCGTTTAGACGACGAAAGTCGACGCAGATACGCCATGTTCGATCTTTTTTCGGTACAACTATTAAAGGAAAATTATAAGGGCTATTTGATTTTCTAATGACTCCTTCCTCTAACATTTTACCTACTTCATCATTTATTTCATTCTGGAATTTCATAGGGAGTCTGTACGAGGGTACATATATAATTTTCTGTTTGTCTTTTAACCTTATTTGATGCTCGATCACATCTGTTTTTCCTAAGGATCCATCCGTAGTGGAAAAGACATCTGTATATTTAGTTAAAAGTTCAAAAATTTTCTGCTGAATTTCTTCGTCTTGAATGTCCTTACTGATTTTATTTTTAATAGATCGTAAAAGGGATTCATCCGCAACTGATTGAGAGTGATTGATTTCAGCAACGGTAAGAATACGATGTTTATAAACTTCTACATCCAAGATATGTTGATTTTTGTGAATTACTAAAGTGTTATTTAAATGATTACAGACTTCGATATTACATTGCTGATGTGAGCCTACTGTATAAATAGCTTGTGTGACAGACAATCCGTTGGTTTTCAAAATATCGGAAAGGATTAATATTTCAGATCCCGGTAGTGTTTTCTTTATTTGCACTATTAAATTCGAAGGTATGTTTGGTTCGATATATTGCGTGCAAGATGATATTACGGGTGAACGAGAATTCTGCTGGGTCGCGTATATTATTTCTTTATTAGTGAGACAAGTTATTGGTTCTTCAACGTACGTTACGGTTACATTTGTCGTCTCCTTTTTATCCAAAACTGACTTTAAAGTATTAGAAGACTTATAGAATTTCCCTTTGATATACACGCCGTGCTTTGCAGGAGCTAAGATAATGTTTTGATTTCCCATAGATGGGTATCCTATAATTACAGCTGGATACATATTAATGTTTTTCACAACAACAAATGTATCGGCAAACGTGCGATTACCGACTCTGAACTGAATATGAGTTATGCCTATGACGTTTAATTAATTATTTCCTATACCTGAAAGTCTGATTCCTGATTTTTCAACCGGAAAGTTCGAAAACAACAAATGATGCGTCTTCAAATCCATAATATTACGTGGACTACCAGAGTCAAAAAATAACGTAAAGGATTTGTGTTCTAAATTTACAGCATATAAGGTTGGCCGTAACTCATTTTGGCTTATTATTGCATGAATACGTTGCAAATCTACGGGAGCATGCACTGTTTTACTTAATTCGGCCGTGTGTTTCATAGGAAAATCTATTGTCTCACAATTATCTGATAAAACATTAAATTGATTATTCAATACTATTGATGTT
>NC_090731.1:5861802-5864302 GCF_036898095.1 Palaemon carinicauda
CAAGGGATTTCTGTACTGCATTGGAGATTGTAAGAAGGGCATCACATGCTCCAAGGCCTTTCCGAAAACCAAATTGCAAACTAGGGAGTAGATGATTACCTTCAGCAAACCTATTAAGACGATTTGCCAGAAGACGTTCAAAAACTTTAGATAATATGGGAGTTATGGAAATTGGGCGGTAATCAGTGGGACTTGAGCTACCACAAACACATTTACATAGAGGAGTAACATTACCAATTCTCCAACTAGTGCTAAAAGCTCCTCTTCTTGCTAACTTGTGCAAAATAACAGATAACTTTGGAGCTAAGAAATCTGTCTTTATAAAAAACAAAGGAAAAATACCATTTGGGTCTACACCTCCATAAGCATAAAGGTATGTGGTATTAAAGGCGTTTTCAATAATGATTTATGGATTTGGAGTACTGGAATATCACACGGATGCAGTCACACTCAAGCACATCCACAAGAACTTATAAATTATATTATATTGTATATATATATATATATATATATACATATATATATATACATATATATATATATATATATCTATATATATATATACATATATATATATATATATATCTATATATATATATATATATACATATATATATATATATATATACATATATATATATATATATATATATTTATATTTATATTCATATATACACATATAGTATATATATGTATATATATATTTATTATATATATATATATATATATTTATATATATATATATATATATATATTCATGTAGGCCTATATATATATATTTATGTAGGTCTATATATATATATATATATATGTATATATATATATATATACAGTGTATAGTGTGTGTGTGTGTGTGTGTGTTTTCATGCATTTCCTCAGAGATTAATCTATGATAGGTTTCATATCCCAAAATCCTGCTTATCTATATGTGAGGATTTGGTACAGAGTGTTGATCACCCATCCAACATTGTTTGAGAATAAAACCATTGCCAATGATTCAGGCTAAATTACCATACATTGATATTATCAAGTCAAATCAATAAGATGAAAACCTGATGGAAAACGCACCAATGACTTCGAATTGGGCGACATAATTTCATTTAGCTGAACGAAACCAAACATTCCTCGTAAGAGCAGGAAATTAACTCATGAAGTATATTCGCTGGAAATTATTGCAAGGAAATGGCTGCACTTTCAGGGTGAAGAAAATTGCAAATTTCTTGGAAATTGCCAAAAACGAGTTGAATATCTTTGCAATTATGATTAACGTCGGATGAAGATGGGAATTTCCATAATTTTTTGAGTGGAATAATGATTAAATTAACAGACACTCAAATGCTATCAAAACCTGTTTTTTTAAAGAACTCCCCTTTTTTTACAGATGTTTAACAATTCTTGATATATTGCTGCCTGTGTTGATTTTCATACTTCAAATATATTTAAGAATAGAAATTGATGGAAATAGAGTTTTCTAAAACATTATGTAGTAAGCCTTTTATTTCAGGATGCTATACAATAATACTCCAAAATGAATCCAAGTGATTCTTAATCAAAATATTTTTGCAAGTATGAACTTAATATATAACTATCTAAGTAATACAGGAATGCTAATACAATACCGCTGGAATAGTAAATTTTATCATTCATAACTGAATTATTTGGGGACAAATCTAATCTCAAACTTAATGGATTCAAGTAGAATAATTTGAATCTTTTTTGGAAATTGTATTATATTTCACATTCACGCTCACGCATACTATAATATATATATATTATACATATATATATACTATATATATATATATACATAGTATATATATTATATATATCCATATATACTACATATATATACATAAATATACATATATATACAAGTATACATATATACATATATGTATATATGTATATAATGTATATATATGTATATATATATGTATATATATGGATATATATATAATATATATATTGTATATATAATATATGTATATATATATGTATATATATATATATGTATATATATATATGTATATATATATGGATATATATATATATGTATATATATATATATATATATGGATATATATATATATATATATGTATAAATATAATATATAATATCTGATATATATATGGTATATAAATGTATAAATATATATTATATGATATATATATGGATATATATATATGGATATATATAATAAGTATAAATATAATATATATAATATATATGTATATATATGTATATATATATGTATATATATGTATATATATATGGATGTATGTATATATATATAAATATATATATATATATCAATATAAATATATATATATATATATATTATATATATTATTTCTACCTCATACTTGGATCGAACGCTAGCCCCTTCTAATGAAAGGCCAGGTCGAAACCAACCATGCCACGAGAGCCCATAAAAGGAAATCTGAACCTGACCCTAATCTAGATGTCCGAGGATTTACTGGTGAGACATCAGTCTCTCTT
>NC_090731.1:5876802-5886802 GCF_036898095.1 Palaemon carinicauda
ACGAAATTCCATGCAATCAGTGTAATAAACGATGTATCGGTCGAAGTGGCAAAGCACTAGAAACTCGAATAAAACAGCATAAATATAATGTAAGAACGGGAAACATTGCCAGCAGTCTTTTTCAGCATATGAATGAGTGCAACCACGCTATTAATTGGAAAGCTGCTAAAGAACTTATATTTTGCAAAGATTTTGTTAAAAGAAATATCATTGAAACAGTTTTAATTAAAGAAAAATGTCGAAGATCTGCTTAACACCAGTTCAGGTATGTACAAACTGGATGAATTTCTTGTAAACAACATTTGTAAACAACTAACTTTTAAGTAATTTTTAATTTGCTCATTTTTTTCTGTTTTACTTCATCCCAGGGGTTTCTTTGTATTCTAATTGTACTTTTAAACCATAAGACCGTGAAGAGGTGTAATAACACGAAAGCGCTTGTCCAATCTTCGTTTCCTTTTTCCTCCCGGCCTGCTGTCATCATATATATATATATATATATATATATATATATATATATATATATATATATTTATATATATATATATATATATATATATATATATATATTGTATATAATGTATATCTCCTGTATATATATGCATATATATATATATATGTATCTATCTATCTGTCTATCTATCTATCTATCTATATATATATATATATATATATATATATATATATATATATATATATATATATATGTATATGTATATACACAAATACATTCACACATACATACATACATACATACATACATATATACATATATATATATATATATATATATATATATATATATATATATATATTTACTGTGTATATTTATTTATATGTGTGTAAAGTTTTGGTCATGGTATTTATCCAATGCAATTAGCAATATAATTGAAAAACTAAAGTTAACATTTCTCGCACTTTACACATCTTTTCAAGTATTGTCCCCTTATAAAGACCCAACTGCTGCTTCGTGTGATTGTGTAATGCCTTTCCTTGGGGCTAAACTTATTGAACAATGGAAATACCTTTTTAACATGAACACTAAAAGAGAATCCAGAAACTTTTAAATCTATTATCGATCTTTGATAAATGGAAGCTCTGGAATTAATGCGGGAAATCTTTTTATCTTTCTTTCAACTTCAGGGAATTTCAAAACTGGGTATACTTGGTCCAAGAAAAGAAGGCAAATATACTTTTCAGTTTATCTGAGTAAATTTCATATCTATTTCGCGGAATTAAATCATAAAGCATTTCTTGACTTATTGAATAACTACATTAAATAAATGACATTTTGTCAGAGGACATTATTTCACGAAAGAAGATTAATGATCCTATTGGTTTTTTCTTTACACAGAGCTGCTCATTTCCTCACTTTTATTACATGAATCGTAAAGACATGAATGAACTCTAAACATTTTTCAAATTAATAATGGAAAAAGAGTTGCATTTTGCAATGCGAATACTGGTGTTATAAGCATTTGAATTGTAGTCCATTAGCCCTCCAGACGGTGCCAGTTAGAAAGGTGTTTTAATTTGAGAGTGATTCATCACAAGAACAGTTCTAATGATGCGTCATTTATCAGCTCACTATTTTTTAATTACCTCCTAAGCAAAAGCGAAATACATCTTTTCGACAGAATTCTACCCAGTTGCTGCAAGTTTTCTTATTTTTTTTTTTCAGTATTTTTCCTCGTTTTATTGATTGATTGATTGATTGATTATGAGTTATCTGGCATCCTGACATCTAAGGTCATTGACGCCGATATTATTTGTTATAGATAAATAAATAAATAAATAAATGGTAATTCGGTTTAAAACAATAAAAGCAAAAACATCCTTTCAGAAGACCTGCTTATGAAATAAATTTAAAAACACTGCTGAGCTCAAAGTATTTGTTCATAATATATGACCATTATAAAGTTCTTCAATGATTTCCAATTTCTGGAAAAAATCTGTAAAGTATCATTCCATCATTTTATTAAATGGAAGAGTTGAAGAGAACAATGATATACGAGTAATGGATTATATTTTTTTAACGCTTTTTCATCTCGCCATTTCTCATTAATCCTTTAAACGATTTCGAGAAATGAATTGCTGGAGCTTTTGGGATGAGTTCCACATCAACTCAAATATTGCCTCGAGTAAATTACAGTAGAGTTGAGAATATTTTCTTTTTCAATATTCGGTGAATGGCTGATTAATTATCATATAAATGCCTCACGTGTGAACTTTATAAATTCTTTAGGTTTTCACTATTCATTTTTCTTGTTTTATAACATATAATAAGGACAAGGACCCTTCCCGTGATTTTTTCTTTTCCCAAGGGAATTTTTTTTTAAACCTATCCTTGTCAGAGGGAATTTCAAACAATCCATCATTCCAAGAAATATACTAACGGGTGTCCTGGATATTGTTTTTTCAACGTAATCCATTTTAAAAGAGAAAATTTACAGTGCTACATTTTTCCAACATAGGTTTGAGGCTAATCCCGTTACATTGGTAGAGCCATGGTCTTTCACTGTCTTGGGTTAGAGTTCTCTTGCTTGAGGGTACACTCAAGCACATTATTCTATGCTTCATTATTTCCTTTCCTCACTGGGCCTTTTTCCCTGTTGGAGCCCTGGGGCTTCTAGCATCCTTTTCCTACTAGAAATAATAATTATAAGGGATATTCTTGGTAGTGCCCCTTTTAAGAAAAATACCAAACCTACTTCTTTTCAGTGTATATTTCGAACTCTACAATTTTCCTGGGAACGTTTCAACTCAAACCCTTTTACACGGATTATTCAACTCTGAACCAATGTTCTTAGAATGGCTTATTGGGAAAGAGTCACTCCATAAAGAAATGGGTAAAAGATCAGGACAAACAAGAAGAAAAAGAATATGAATGACTCATAAAATATCATGATAGTTTTACCATAAATAAAGATTCTCTCTCTCTCTCTCTCTCTCTCTCTCTCTCTCTCTCTCTCTCTCTCTCTCTCTCTCTCTCTCTCTCATACGTTACGTGAGTCTTTCATAAATCTGGTTTTAAAACAATGCACTAAAAACTCAGGAAAAAAATCATTCTAAAATATTTGAAAGTACTAGAAAATCAACCAGAGAATTAAAGTCTTAAGCGAAACCTTCTCTTCTTTATGTTCTAGAGAAATAGATTACAGACAGAATTAAATCAGACTTTTACTGTTATTTCTTTTCCTCTTGTTTTTTAAGTGCTTATAGTTTATATATGAATGATCTAATTTAATAATGTTGCTATTCCTAAATATCTTAATTTGATTTCTCATTACTTCCCTTGTTTACTTATTTTATGGTTTCTTTTTCTCACTGGACTATTTTTCCTTATTGGAGCCCTTGGGGTTGCTTGTAGCATCTTGCTTTTCCCCCTAGGGTTACAGATTACCTTGTAATAATAATAAGAAGACGAATAAGAATAAGAATAAGAATAATAATGATGATAATAATGATGATAATAATAATAATAGTGGTAGTAGTAGTAGTAGTAGCAGCAGCAGTAGTAGTAGTAGTAGTAGTTGTTGTTGTTGTAATTAATATTATTATTATTATCAAATATTATTATTATTATTATTATTATTATTATTATTATCATTATTATTATTATTATTATTATTATTATTATTATTATTATTATTATCTGCAGCTTCAAATTCTTTGCTGCTCTTAATTTATTCTGGAAACGATGTTTGCCTTCGAGATAATATGCCGTACAGCGAACTTCCGTAAGAGATAGTCAGGAAAAAGAATGAAAGATATAAACTAAATCTGCAGCGATAGCCTACACACTGGTAAATCTGGCACCACCGAGGCAGTGGCCCAATTTTAGGTCCTTCTCATATAACAAGGTTTGCATCTCCATGCACTACGGGGCATATTTCAAAAAGAGGTTGGGGAGCAAGATAGGAAAAGGAGAGCAGGGACGAGTTTTTAAAGTAGAAAGACTGGTTCTTTTTCCCACTAAGAAAGTCAGAAATAGCTTCCCCAAAGCTATGCGAACAGCAATGTCATCAATTTGTTGATCATTCTTAAACCACTAAGGCATAACTTTTATTAGCTTTCCCAATAATTGTAAACTTTTTTTTACTTACTTTTTTTTTAAATGCAGCACCCGTTTGAAAAGCTTTTTAATTATTTTTAAAGAAACTATGTATTTTAATCTAGATGTAATTTGTAAAATCTATTATAATTAATACCCTGCTCATCCTAAGCTTTGTTGTGGGTGTGGATATCATGAAATTCAACTCGTAATAGGAAATGGCAAACTACCGGTTTTAATTCCTATGCTATCACTTACAGCCAGAAAAAAAAATACTATCTTTTAATCTTTTTAGAATTATGATTAAAATACAATGATACTACAAATCCATATTTGTGTTTGTTAGTGATTCCAATACTCACCATAGGAATTGACTGAAATCATTTACCATACAAAAGGTCTTTTGACTTTGTTTTTTGAATCAGGCAGTGACTGAATATTGCTACACTCTGTACCGGGAATTGTCTGGTTAGTAGACTGACTATATATACGTGTGAACAGCACCCAAGGCCCATATCCATCAAGCTTGGACCAGGGAGGGCCAGACAATGGCTGCTGATGACTCAGCAGATAGACCTATCATCATCTTTCCCACTTTTATCACTACATTAAGGAGTTGGTTGCCTTACGCTCTAACTCCAATGTCTGCTATCAAAGGCATCCTCCTGCACCAAATCTCTTATATCCATATCATCCTTCACCTTATATCGCCATCTATTTCTATGACGCATCTTGGGTTAAAGTTCTCTTGCTTGAGGGTACACCCGTGCCCAATATTCTATCTTATTTCTCTTCCTCTTGTTTTTCTAAGTTTTTATAGTTTATATAGGAAATATTTATTTGAATGTTGTTACTGTTCTTAAAATATTTTATTTGTCCTTGTTTCCTTTCCTCACTGGGCTATTTTCCTTGTTGGGGCCCCTAGGCTTATGTTGGCGCCCCTGGGCTTATAGCATCCTGCTTTCCCAACTAGGGTTGTAGCTTAGCAAGTAATAATAATAATACCAATCAATTTGCATCAACTGATTTTGGTTAGAGTAAATGCAATGAGCAAGTTATGAGGTCGGGAGTGGAAACCTCTCAAAACTCAAGTTATTAATTGTTAGGAGTTCTAAGATATTGGTTCTTTCTCAAATAATTCTAATTCATACAAAAAGAAAGTCCAGATGATTCTGCTTTCAAATAGTATAAATATATTCACGAGAGAGAGAGAGAGAGAGAGAGAGAGAGAGAGAGAGAGAGAGAGAGAGAGAGAGAGAGAGAGAGAGAGAATATCTTCAGGTGAAATTTTTTTTACTAAAAGCGTTTTTAAATTAATCCGATTTATGTAACGAACAGAATCTTGTCTATCATTCCACCTATCAATGGAGTATCTTTCTGGGATTGTTTTTATTGAAGCTTCACTGCCTTTCCTCCTCACTTTAGGACCCCAAAAAGTTTTGAATAATATCATGAATCCTTGCCTTTTATATAGTGCTTTCCTTGATGTATTGCATTAAGGTAAGTCTCTCCATTTCACAGATTGACCATATACATAATACTAACGAATAAGAGCGGAAAATGGCCCTAGCACTTGCAGTTATGGGGTGGTAAGAATAACCCAGTCTTAAAGCTGCCTCGCTTAGCGAGAGTACGAATGTGTTTTGTAGCTCCATATGGCCAGTAAACAGCCCGAAATGCATACATAGAGGGCTTCCATAAACTAGTTTCTCAACCTCTTTCATGAACACAATGTTTTTGGTCGTTTTTGTTTTTATAAACAGCAAACTTTGATGGTAATTTCCCGATAACTCTACTATTTTATTTCGCCGTATTTCATCTTTTGGCCAATTATTGTTAGTTATATAAATTTATATAAACGTAAACAACCTAAAATGCGTATAGGGCTTCCATGTCCTAGGAGTATAAACTAGTATCTCAGTCTCTTTTATTAACACAATGTATATATATATATATATATATATATATATATATATATATATATATATATATATATATATATATATATATATATATATATATATATATATATTATATATATATATATATATATATATATATATATATATATATATATATATATATATATATATATATATATATATATATATATATATATATATATATATATTATATATATATATATATATATATATATATATATATATATATATATATATATATTATATATATATTATATATATATGTGTGTATATATGTACATATATATATATATATATATATATATATATATATATATATATGTGTGTGTGTGTGTGTATATATATGTACATATATATATATATATATATATATATATATATATATATATATATATATATACATATATATGTGTGTGTGTGTATATATATGTACACATATATATATATGTATATATATATATATATATATATATATATATATGTATATATATATGTATATATATATACGTATATATATATGTATATATATATATGTATATATGTATATAAACAAACTTTAATGGTAATTTCCGAATAACTCTTTTTCTTATTTCGTTATATTTCAACTTTCGGCCAATTACTGTTGGTTATATTAATTGTTATAACCTTAAAAATTATACGAAGGAATAAAATACCAGATTTCTCTCCATTACATTTCTCTAATGAATAAA
This sequence comes from Palaemon carinicauda, assembly GCF_036898095.1. NCBI lineage: Eukaryota > Metazoa > Arthropoda > Malacostraca > Decapoda > Palaemonidae > Palaemon > Palaemon carinicauda. Next base: position 5,883,510 of record NC_090731.1, read on the forward strand.
AGAATTGAATTGCAGCGTAAAATTCGAGATTTGAATATTTTTAATAAAGTCTTTTAGTCTTTAAAAAGTTGTTTTCTGATTAAGAAAAAAAAAATCTTACCTTTTTTCGATAATTTTTAAGTATATTGTTACATGTGGTTTTCTCAATAATAGGAAGCTAGGGATTTTACTTAATTCTTTTTTTCTTTTATATACGTCCTACATGAACTTCATTATCTATTGCGATAAGATGAGAACACATGTTTTTCCTAGAATGTATTTATCTTCGCAATTCAAAAGAAAATTAGCTATCAAAGAATTTGCAGCCATAATTTTGCTACCATTTAAAATTGAAATGTTTTACCTAATGTTTTTATTGACTTTTTTTTTCTCAGGAATAGCAAAAAAAAGTGATATATTGCATTTACGTTACAATAAAATCAATTATGGTCGTAAAGAAAATGTTTATAAAACTGAGAAAACTGAATTAACATTAAATCATGAAAAAATTTGTCTTATTGATACTGTAGATTTCGTTCTACTCTGCACTGTAAAAAAAAAAAATATTGCTCTCAGCCATATATCAGTAAAACACAGACGACCGTAATTTTACCCTACTTTGTTATTATCTTTTACGGGTTGGTGACCGTAATATCACTCCTTAACGTCAATATAACCGTTTTTAAAACGGTAAAAATCCTGGAATAAATGTTGCCAGACATTTACCGTTTTCTTAATGCAAATTTTCAACAGTGTGGTAGGAACCCAAATTCAACAACCTTGCAAAGCTACTAACTAACAAGAAGTAAAAATCTATTATCTATAAGCACGATAACTTGCTAAGGCTGAGAATGGTACTAATAAAAACTAATGATGATGTCGGGGGGAAATGAATCTTTGCCTGATTGGTTTCATAAAACATGAAAGGTTGGTTTTGCTTGTGTATTCAAATGTGGATGTGGATAGTGGCAGGGAGAGCAATGGAGTTGTTGATAAAAATGGGATTTTCTGGAATTAAGTGATTGTATGAGAGTCTTATCAAATTGTGCTCTAAGATAAAATTATATAAAAAAAATAGTAGTTTGTTGATTTTTATGTCAGCACAGATCTTACGGAGGAGCAGGTTGGTGAATGTAGTAGTAAAGTGGCTGAATTATATTTGTTTATTGAAATGTGCTCGGATGAGATAAAATTATTAAAAAAAAAAAAAAAAAATGTGTTAATTTTTATGTCAGTACAGATCATATGGAGGAACAACTTGGTAAATGCAATTGTGAGAAGTAAAGTGTCTAAATCAGTGGTTCCCTAATTTTATTCTGTCATTTCCCCCCTGCACCCAGTTCAACCATCCAGATTTCCCCCATCATGTGTATGAGGGAAAGAGTAGTTAAAACACACTTGAGTCTATTTACTAATTTATTTTTCAAATGTGCAAATATACTGATAAACATAATTTCAGAGTACATTGGATAGAGAGTATGATACTCCAATTCTCCCCTTGAATATCATGTCAGAGAGAACTGATATGATGATAATATAATTGAATGGTTAATAACAAATTGCCGCATGTATTATGAGGACATTGTCTGCTTGTTTTAGTTAGTAGGTAATGTAACTATTTCCCACGTGGAAGCTTCAAATTTCCCCCCAGGGGGAAATTTTCCCCAGTTTGAGAACCACTGGTCCAAATATATATTTGATCAAAATTTAGTTAAAAAAGGTTAGATCATATAGAAATTACATAGAAAAGTACGATGGTGAATTAAATAAAAACATAAACGAAAAGTGCATATAAGAAAACCAATGGAAGAACTTTAAACAAGGTTTAAAGATAGTAGGCGATTTTCAAGACCAAATACAGGAACTGGTAAAACAGCAATATAAAATGCAATTTATGGGATGGATTCAGTTATGAATCCTTTTTCCTGTTTCAATATTTCTAGATCGAGTTATATTTACTTGCTATTCCTTTTTAATCCTGATTTCCTGCAGATCATCCTATGATGGAATGGAATTACATATATGATTGATATGATGGATTTTGAATTTGGTATAAATTTATGGTTGGATTACTAATCTGTTCTCGTTATTCATTCTTGATGGAAAATGTTTCAGGAATTGTAGCTATATCTTTTTCCGTAGTTTGAATATTAATTTTCCTTATTCATATATTTTCTCAGAAAAAATCATCATTGTTTGTTTCCATATTCTTCTACAATTTAAGTTTTCTTACAGCAATCAAATGAGAAACGATTGTAGCAACGATGAATTGGATGTTATGAATTTTTAAAGATAACACTTGGGTAATTGCTGCTTCTGCACTGAGAAAAACATCAAACGTTGTCATTTACTTATAAAACATTCTCTCTCCTGTTAAGGATTTGATATTGAAATATTTCTCCATTTCTCCACTATCAGGTTTTTTTGAGGTAAAGCCTTCACTCACCTACCATCATTAATCATCCCCTATCATCTGACCTGTGGTCTTATGATCTTTTTATAGGTAATAACAAATAAGGTTATGTATTTTGACGGCAAATGCATGCAAGAATGATGAAGAATGATTAGCCCTATCACCATACGCTGTAAAAAAAAAAAAAAAAAAAAAAAGTAATTTTAATCGGATATTCTCGGTAAAAATATACTGTTCTCACCCGTATTTCAGTAAAATAAAGGCAACCGTAATTTTACCTTACTTTGTTATTATTTTTTACGGGTTGGTGACCGTAATATCAATCCTTTACGTGAATATATCCTTTTTTTAAACGTTTAGTGCCTGGCAACAGTTATTCCCGTATTTTTACCGTTTTTACGCCAATTTTTAAGCGTACGTAGCTCAGTCTTAGGTTCTCAAAGTCAAGTAAGACGCCTATATTAAAATGCTATGGTTATGAAAGACAGAGTAATCTCAACTTTTCTACCCTACACTAATGATCTGCATTCGAAAAAACGTTAATGTTCTTTTTGTTGATGGATTCCTAGAAATTAAAATATCAAGCAATTAGCTTAGGTGGAGAGAGGGTTTAAGATATATCATTAATTTAAAAATTTCAGAAAATTTAGCACAGATTCAAGTATATGAATGATATGTCAGAGAAATGACAACTTTCTTCTTTATAAAGACGGGTAAGTTAGGCACTACGAGTTATGAATAAAAGATGCCCTATAGTCAATTCTTTCTAGTGAGGCAGAATTGCACCAACTCGCAGGGGTGCCCTTTTAGGTCGGAAAAGTTTCCTAATAGCTGATTGGTTGGACAAAAATACTTCCGACCAACCAGCTATTAGGGTGCCTTTCCGAGCTAAAAGGGCACC
>NC_090731.1:5896802-5898837 GCF_036898095.1 Palaemon carinicauda
GTATATATATACCTCTCTCTCTCTCTCTCGTTATATGTATATATATATACCTCTCTCTCTCTCTCTCTCTCTCTCTCTCTCTCTCTCTCTCTCTCTCTCTCTCGTTATATGTATATATATATACCTCTCTCTCTCTCGTTATATGTATATATATATATACCTCTCTCTCTCTCTCTCTCGTTATATGTATATATATACCTCTCTCTCTCTCTCTCTCTCTCTTTCTCTCGCTCTCTCTCTCTCTCTCTCTCTCTCTCGTTATATGTATATATATACCTCTCTCTCTCTCTCTCTCTCTCTCTCTCTCTCTCGTTATATGTATATATATACCTCTCTCTCTCTCTCTCTCTCTCTCTCTCCTCTCTCTCTCTCTCTCTCTCTCTCTCTCTCTCTCTCCCCGTTGAACAAATTTCGGTCTTATCCTCAATTAGCAATATTATTACGCCAGTTTATGTCCGGGCCAGACCGGTAGAAGTTTTCCCAGAGCTGTTATGTCCTGAGATGTTTATTATGCTGTGAGGTAGGAGGAAATCGTCCACGATATTTGCGTCTCTCTCCAATGCTTGGAAGGAGATCCAGGCACCTTTAAAGGTTTAAAGGCCGCTCATGAATGACAGAGGCAAGGGGCAGAGAAAATGCCCTTGCAGGACAATGCCCTAGAGGCCTTAATACATGTGATCAGCGTACAAGCACCTCTCCATCCAAGCTAAGACCAGGGAGGGCCATGCAATGTCTGCTGATAACTCATCAGGTAGACCTGTAGGCCGCCAAGGATTGTGAGGTTACAGACATTAAAGAAACTATCAAGCCTGAGTGGGTCTTGAACCCGAGTCTGACAGAACGCTAGACAAGGACGTTTCCAATAGGCCCCCATGATGAAGAACAATAACTACAAAAAGATGAATGTCTAACACATTTTCTACCTCATCTCAAAGTGTTTACCTTAGCTTGAAAGAAAAGTTTCTTGCAAACCATATACTCGTAACTAATGAAAGTTAATAATCAAAGGTTGAAATAGTTCGTGATTACTTTAGTGATATCGATAAGAGATGAAAAGGCACAAAATATTGTCTATCCATTTAATGACATCGGGAATACGATGCGGATGATGGTAACCAGACCTCACAGGAGACACCGGTTATATCGGCCGGAATCTTCAGTTCTTTTAATATATTTTTATATTATAACACCCTGCTTTTCCAACTAAGTTTGCAGCTTCGGTAGTAGTAATGATGAATGATGATAATGATAGTGATAGTGATAGTGATAGTGATATTAATAATAATAATAATAATAATAATAATAATAATAATAATAATAATAATAATAATAATAATAATATACAAGAAAAGCATCTATGATTTTCTTTGTGTGGAAGAGGCCATGAAGATTTCCGGGTAATAATAGGGATAAAAGATATAAAAAGCTTAAGAGCTTTAGATTCAACAGGATATAAACCGAAGATTAATTTGAAGCTTTGCTCCAATCAAAAGGTATTTTCTAGCATATAAGAGAATGCATTTCTATTTCCAGGACTCAACTATTTTTTTTATGATATTGTCAGGAAAATAAGTTTTAGAAATCGATGTAAAAATAAACTAAATTGTAAGAAAGTGTTCGAGATGAACCAACCACGAATGTGAAATATGATGAAGTATTCTTCGGAAGACGAAATGTTAAAATGCTGATCTTGAAAAAAGGTAGAAAAATAGAAGATAACTTTTGAGAGATATAAAGTTTGTGTGATGAGGATATAATAGCAATAAATAGAAGATATATTTGAGGAAATATTAACCATCCAAAAAGGGAAAAAACAATGAGACTAGCAATTTTGCATCTACAACATTGCAAGCAAGGCTTGGATTAATAAATTCTATAAGTTTTTTGAAATTGAAGAAGGAAATTATATTTGGATTTTCCTTTTTAGAAAAAGGTTAAAAGATACGTTTTTGGCGTTCAATGGTTTTAAGAAATACGCTAGTGCTTTAATATTGCTGGTATTATTATTCATAGTTTTGCTAGTAATATAACAAAT
>NC_090731.1:5899337-5901837 GCF_036898095.1 Palaemon carinicauda
CCTCTCTCTCAACACGAGCTCATTCCTTTGGTGTAGAGTTTCTATTATTTCATAATAACACTTCATTTCCTCACTAGGTTGTTATCCCTGCTGGAGCCCTTGGGCTTATAACAACTTGCTTTTCCAAGTAGGGTTGTAGCTTAGCAAGTAATGATAATAATGGCGGATGGCATCTTTTTATTCATTAATTAAAAGCTATGTTATACACTACGATTAAACTACAGATATATTTTATAATAAAATATTAATTGATAAAAAAATAATGAAATCCTAACCATCTTATCTAAAATCCTTTTACTTCTACATTTGTAGCCACATTTTACTTGTAATAAAAGTTTTCCAGAAATCTTCTTCACTATTTTGTGATTCCCTGTTACCTTTCATTTCTATGAACCGTTCTTTTATCCTTTATATATTACGGAAATCTCTCTCTCTCTCTCTCTCTCTCTCTCTCTCTCTCTCTCTCTCTCTCTCTCGTACAGAAATATATCAAAACTCTGACTTCTTTATTAGTCTTTCTGATCTTTAATTTTACATTTCCAGAATCTAAAAGTGGAATTTTTTCATTTATGCTATTCTTGTTAACGAGTGTAATTTCTGACATATATTTTTTTTCATTTTCGGAAGTGAAATCTTAAAGCAAGGACAAACTCTCAACGTAGCAATTGATTTCACGCAATCAATTTTAGCTCAGCCAGTGAATAAAGGTGATATTTCAGCGAATGCATTGCATACTCGTACATAGCTGAAGAGAAAGAATTCTGCTGGTTTTGTTATGATGAAATTAAATTTCTTATACCTTACATATTTAGCCTTTCTTTTAGGTGGAAATGAAAACAAGTTTTCCTAAAATTAATAATATTTCAATTACGGTTTTGTTTGACATTTGCGTAAAACTAATTTCTATAGAAAATACATTGAAATAATTTTTTACTGTAAATGTCGTAATTTTCACGATATAATTAAGGTATCAAATTAATAAAAAAGGACACGTTAATTAAAATGCATTTCGTATCATTTCATCTTACATTTTATAAATTGATAAACTGTCAATGTCATTATTCGTCTATGGCATTATTTTAATTACCCTTTATAAATACACGGAACCTTAAAACGATTAATATTATGGGAATTTAGATTCCCTTATATTTTAGTGAATTTTTAAACTATGAAAAGAAAAAAAAAATAGTTTTGTCATTATTGGACCTTATTTATGATAATGATGATATCAAATATCTTAACAGGAAATTAAACCGCCAAGGAAAAAATTTTGAAAGAGTGAATTAATTACTATATTTTGTATCTAATTTGTATAAGGCACCTTCAAAACTGTCAGTTATTTTGGCAAAATTAAAGCATATGTCTATTATACTGGGACAAATATATCTCAGAATAACAGATTATTTGTACTTCATTTAAGCGAATATCTTGAACACATCTATTGCTTTTACGTGCAAAGTTAATCATGCATGATATTTTGATAAATAGTTTTAGTCCTCTAAGTGGAAAGATAAATACAGAATTATTCTAAATTATATAAAAAACTTGTGTTATATTTAAGAATGATTGATAATCTTAATGTTCTTTATTTTACATTATTGTAAATCATTACTATTTTAAATCAGAACCCATAGTGTGGGTTCCTGGTTGCATCCAGTTTCCAGCTTCCAGCTTCCTTAGGAGTCCATCACCTTCCTCACTATATGTGCTGTTTCAAGTAGGACGTTCTTTTTGCACAAGACCTGAGACTATATCGGGTCCTACATTATCAAGATTCCTTTCAGTGACTTGAGTATTGTTTCTTATTTTTCTGTTATTGTTGGCACCATTTCTACTTGCATATTCCATAGCCTCTACAATTCAATTCGCAAGTCCTTTTACTTTTCTATATTTCCTCTCTCCTTATCTTCCACTCTCAAGTCCCACAATACTGTGACATCTGAGTGATACCTTTTTCATTACTTGTCGACTGGAGTGATGTCTGGTTGGTGGGGCTTGTCCGTCCTAATACTGTAGTCCCAGAGTAGTTTAGCCAGAGCATTTTCTACTACAGCCTGAGGTTCATGTTCGTACCATTTGTTGCAACATTTTGTTTCGTATTCTCGGCAAACTCCAATGGAGAACTTCAGCCACTGTTATCATGCCCTTTCCTATATTAATTCCGTGCAAGTACAAATCATTTACTAACGATGTGGTTAATAGCGTCTTCTTTTGCCATACATTTCCCGCACTTTAACGAGATGCTATTTCTATCTATAGCTCAAATATATCTTGTTCTTAAGGCCAGATCTTGTGCTACCATTTTCATCCCTTCAATTTCCTTCTTAAGTTCTCCTCTCTGTAGCCACAAAATGTTTCTTTACTGGACATTTCTTCAGTTTGTCTCGGGAATTGTTCAGGCATTGTTTTTCTTCCAATATAATTCTCTTTTATTTTTCCTGTCCTCTCCTTATACACTCATGGGCCCTCATCCTCCTTTATCAAGTTTTCTTTCTATGTC
>NC_090731.1:5906837-5916837 GCF_036898095.1 Palaemon carinicauda
TGTCGATCATAGCTGAATTTCATTGAGGTGTAATAACTTATGCGTGGGGTAATGGTAAGTGTCCACTTTTAGTTTGTTTGTTTTTTCATTTTAGCTTAGCATTTTTTTTTATGTTCGTAGTTTGGGTTTTGTCCATTTCTAGCGTGTTCGCTTTTATTGGGTTATATCTAGTGATTCATTCCTTTACGAAGTTTTGTCGTTAACATAGTTTCAAGTTTTGTTTGACATCTTTGACGTTTACTGGCCTTTGTTGTTATTCGTGATAGTTCACTATTTTAAACTTATTTAGTGGTGTGAAGTAGGTTCATTGAAGGTCGACTTTATTTACGGTAATTTGTGTAGTGAGGATTTTTCCAACTTTTTTATTTTTCTTGTTCACCACGAGGTATCTACTCTTGTCAATATAAAAGATCAATTGTTTAACCCGTTCAATGTTTCTGTAAAGTGTCGGTATTGGTTAATTGGTAAAAAGTTTTTAAAATTTTTTTAAATAGTGGGTTCAGCTTGTTTGAATATGCTGAGGATTTTCTTGCAATTTAGATTTGTCTGGAAATACTTTTATTCGATCAATTTAGTGTTTTTTAGTTTAGTCAATGTGGATTTGTAAAACTTTTTCCTTTTTGGCACTTTTATGGGCATTGCCAACTGGTTGTTTGGCTATAACACTTAAATTTCACTTAATTTGGTACTTAAATATCTTTTTTAATAGTTGGTAAATTTGTTTTAATGTTTATATTTTTTACTAAAAGAATAACATATATTTGTGCAAATGTTAACTTAAGTTGCCAATATGAATGTTATGGTGCAAATATTAAATCTCATGGATATATGAAATAGCAAATGTTAACTTAGGTTTACGATACGAATGATTTTGCACAACCAAATTCAATTCTCATGAAGGTAGGCAATTTTACAAATTCTAGGGTTCAGTAGTTGGGTTTAAAAATTAAATGTCATAAATGTACTAAAGTTTTAATAGTATTAGGGTTCACTAGTAAACTAGGCGGGGCACTTATTATAAAATTTTAACTACCTCAGCATTATAAAATTTGTTATTTTTTTCCTTACTGGCTTCCATATTGTAGAATTAAGTGTTAACTTCCTAGAGTGAAGTTTTAATTGTTAGTGTAGCGTACAGGTTTATTTTCTTTTTAAAAAAATTTCTAGTTTTCAATGCTAGGCACGCCTTTTTTTCGAAAAATCTTAAGTTTAAAGTTTAGTGTATGGGGCTTGTTTTAGAAATAAACACATTTTTATCTTTTTATTTAGAAACTAAAATGTCAAGGGTTGAATAGTGGCCAAGCTTTACCTTTTAAATATTTTTTTTTCCTTTTGGTTGAAATGCTTTAGTAATAGCTTAGAAGTTAGCTAGCTATTTATGGATTTTGATGCTTCAAAGAGTTACTGGTTTGTATGGTTGAATGTTAGCATAATTGACTGAAATTAATTGTTCTATTTATTCTTCCAAGTCCACCTTTGCCAGGGTGGCTGGTGCCACGAAGGCAAAGGTGGACTCAGGGTTTGTCCATGGTAGACTTTAAAGTCTACCATGGACATCCTGAAATTTTTTATGCTAATATTTTTTCTTTACAGGGCTTTAAACTATTTGTATTTACTACCAAATTATCTCAAGTGTTCAAGGTTATCTTGAATATATGTAATCTGATATGGTATATTTGAAAATATTGCAAAGTTTGTTTTTGCCGGAATCGATTAAACTAAACCACATTTTTTTTTCTTTAAACTACCAGCGGTTATTGTAATGGCGAAAATATAATCGTATATTTACAATATTATTGGGGCATCGGTACTAGAAATTTGGGATATTGTCACAAGGGTTGTCTAAGAAATATTATTAGACCCGGGTGGACGAATTACCGGCTTACATATAGTTTTGAATTTCTAGAGATACTTTTTAATATTTATCAAATGCTAAATGTCGCTGTTCAGACTTGCTGCAATTTTTATATAAAGTTTCGACTTTTTAAATCTTATTTTTCTAGTAATTATAATTCATAACTTGCTTGAGTGTAATTTAATCCAAAAGATATTTGGAGAATTTTGCTCGGTAAATTTTGTCTCTTCGAAAGAAATGACGCAGCTCTTTATTTTTTTTCATATTTTTTTTTTGATTAACAAGGTCTGTGGTACGAATCCTAAATTTTGTCTTGTCGAAAGAGATTTAGCAGCTCTTTATTTTTTCTTATAATTTTTTTAGATTAACAAGGCTTGTGGTACGAATCCTGAATTTTATTCCCCCGATTTCAATTTCTAAATATAAGTATCAACTTTAAATAATGCACAATTTACATATTGCCTTTAATAGTTTATCACCCTTTATGGATATTGCCATTTTACTCAGAGGATTGGAATATTTGGAGAATATTTTCGTATTTGTATTACTTAGGTTATTGATACCTTAGCCATCAAAAATCTTTAAGTTTAGTAAATAACCACACCGGGTAGAATATTACAACGGTCTAGGTGAGCAGTTTTAATGATAGCTAAAGTAGTTTTGATGAAAATCTAATCTTTGTTGAAGCTTCGTATACTCAACTAGTGTAGTGTTAGTTTCAAATATCACAAAGTAGTGTAGCTTAATTTTGTTGATTACCAATGTTTGAAATTTTTTTTTTCTTTTTTTTTTTTTTTTTACAAATTGTAGCCTTGCCTCTGGCACTTCTTGACTGTGGGCACTTTTACTACCAGATTAGCTAGTTAGTTCACTACTACCTTGGATATTGTTCTGATATGGTATATTTGAAATTATTGCGAAGTTACTTAGCCAAAAGTGCTTAAATTAAAACTGTTCCTTTGGACTCCTGTGGCTATTGCAATGGTGAAAATATAAGCACGCAAGATATTAATGGGGCATCAGTGCCAGACATTTGGGATATTATCATAAGGGCCTGGTGGTGACTTAATTTTTCAATGTTAATTTATTAAATGCTAATGTTGCTATTCATTCATTCTACAATTTTTATAAAGTTTTAAATTATTGAAATTTTTAATCTTTTTTATTTTTACCATTTATAACTCGATGGAGTGTACTTAAACAAAAGCTATCTGGAGAACTTAGTTCGGTAGATTGTCTTGTCGAAAAAGATATCGCAGTGCCTTCTTTGAGATAAACAAAAAAGGAGTTTGGCACAAAACTGCAATTTTTTTTATTGCACCGATTTCCCCTTTCAAATATATTGGAGTCTTTTTCTTTAAATAAGTTTAGTTATATATTGCCCTTAATATTTCCACCCCATAGGGATAATGCCATTTTACTTTTGGGGGTTGGCATAATTTCGGGTTGTAATACTGGGTCATTGAAATCTTAGCCATCAAAAATCTGTTGAAACTGAGTTTAGTAGATAACCACACTGGTTAGAAGATTAAGGCTGTCAGTGTGACAGTAGTAAAGAATGTTAGAATAGTAAAGAATGGTAAAATTAGTAAAGAATGTTAAAGTAATTTTATGAACCTTTTTTTTTTCCTTTTGCAGCTTCGTAAAGGTTTAACTTTTATTAGTTTCGAGCATGATATAAATATTTTAGCTTAAATGTTCACTTCTTGACCGTGGGCACTTCTTGACCGTGGGCACTTCTTGACCGTGGGCACTTCTTGACCGTGGGCACTTCTTGACCGTGGGCACTTCTTGACTGTGGGCACTTCTTGACTAGACTGCTGTTGAAGTTTTTTAGATATACACAAAGCCTTAAATTTTAAACTTCAACAAGCTAATGGCACCTGCCATCTGTAAAGCTTAATGTCTGTGGGCGGTATAGTTTATGGCTGTCAATTTATGGAATATTTAAATATTGGCACTAAGTATCTCTACTCAAATCTTTTTAAAACAGGCTGAATGTTAAAACTACAACGATTCAAGGTCAACGATCCTGTTATCTGCAATTTGAGTCTAGCAAAAAACAATAGGCAGCACGGGGCTTGAGGCAGTTCGTTTGGATAATCTGTATCTTGGAAAGTTTCTGGATTGGTTACCTGCCGCGTACCTGATAAAAGGAAAATGTACCAATGAACTCTCCTCACTGGAATTGACATCATAATCTGACGAAGGGATCTCCTTCCCTCTAACCGCTCCCATCAGCGACCCAAGCTTCTCAAGTATGATTGGAGCATTGAGGGGAGGAGCTTTGGCATAAAACTTCTGAATTAGTTGATTAATCTGAATTAATATAGCTACAGTGGTACAGCTGTCTGGTTGAAATTTGCCTTTTAGGCACCTTGGTCAGATTTAAATGTGGTTGAAGGAAATAAAATAATTTTGAAGCAAGTAAAATTTATAAAACTCTCTAATTTTTTTTATAAGGTATTCCTGAATTTATAAAGTCTACCTTCATGACTAAAAAGGGAATGGGACAAAATGTTATACTAGATTTCTTAACTTGGTAAGATTACAAACTAAAGTACAAAGGTGGTGATCTTTCAATATAAAGAGTAAGCACGCCTGCACAAATACAGCCATAATACAGTCACTAAAATGTTAAGAAAATCCAAACTTTTTCAGTCTGGTGCAAATATTGATACACAAACATTAAAAGGTTATAAGGATGTTTAAACTGCTTCCAAGCAATTAAAGGCAACAAGATAGTCTGAACTCTTAAGTTAACTTTTTCCTAACTTTAATTAAATATAGAAAAGATATGGAACTTTTACCCCATGTACTAAATCTGTTGGATAGTGTCTTATAATACGGGTATACTTAACAAGAAAAACTTAACCCTGCAGAAAAAAATGGTTGTTATAAAAGTACAAGGAAGTAAAAATAGCAAATACCGAAACTGCTTGTGTTGTTAAATTCTGGGAACCAAATTTAAAACTGGCTGTGGTGATCCCTGTGGTGAAAAGCCAGCATTGTGGCTTGGAAAACTCTTGTAACAGTCCATGAAATAAAAAAAAAAAAAAATGGTAACTTGCTTTATACCTATACCAGTAATGTTGACCATGCACTACAGCTGCCTTACTCCGAAAATAACTACTTGTGCAATTACTATATATAGTACTGAAGTGTAAAATTTTATCAAACTAACTTTCCCAATGTTTATACGTAATGTTGGCGGGGGAGAGTAAATTTTATATATATATGAAAAAAAAAAGAAAAAAACTTGAACGTCACTTGTTTATGTACTGGAACGGTGATGGAGATAAAGGAAGTTTAATTTATATGCTTGCAGTATTAGTCAACATAGTGTGCACAGACTGGAAGTGCTTGTTCAGGACTTTACGTTCTCTAATTCTAACTATTGGTTTTTTTCAGTATAAAACTAGATTCTTGATAGCAGAAATTTTAAGTCTGCTTGAAGCATTTTAAAGTAAGGCATGTTAAGGAAGTATCCATTCTAGTACTTTGAAGCAAGCTTCCGAATGTAAACAGTTCAAACTATTATAGTTGTCTGGAAATTCAACCTGTTGACAAAATTAAAAAAGCATCGTTGAAGGAATTAACCCTTGTTAATGAGCTCAATGAGTGAATATTCAAAGATCACTTCAGTTATAAATTGTTTTTGATAAAATTATATACTTAATTTGAAAATAAAGTTGCTCATTTTATGTGTTCCGTGATATTTTATAGTATGGTTTCAAAGGTAAGGGAAGAACGTTTTATAGCATTTCAATAAATTTTTTAAAAGATGATAGTTTTAAGCTAAGAGATTGTGAATTGAAAGTTCAAAACATATAAACCTACAAATCAACGAAGATTTCTTCACTTGATATAATCTAATAAAGGTAAAATGAAAAGCTTGTTGGATTGTATTTCAGCCAGTTCAAAGAGTATTTGGTGCTGCATTAATCTACTAGTAGACATGGCTAACAGGCAAAGCCTAGTTCCTGACTTAACTAAACTGGATAATCTGTTAAGAGGTTTTCTCGAAGGTTAAACATTTTTTTTTTTCTAGAGTAAAGCTCTTTTGCGTGTAGTAGTAAAGCCGTGGACTCCCAATAGCAGTCCCTTTGAAACAAAGCAACTCGCCTGTATTTATTGATAGCTAAACTCTTACTTTTAGGAATGCCATGTTGATTTGACATACAAAGTCACCCAGTCTCCTGTCTTGGAAGTTTATTAAATTTTGATTAAAGCTTTGAAGGTAGATTGTGAACTAAATGAATGTACTGAAATTCCTAAGGCTGTTGCACTGAGAGGTAAATAAATTACTATAACTCTTGATGGGTTTGGTAGATTCCACTTGGCACATGTAGGAAGGCAAATAATTTGTATTCTTCGGAAAAAAATTTATTCTTGCCTTCTATTTTAGGTGTCAAAGCAAGGGCTTGCGCTCATGACTGAATTAGATTCGTGTACGTGATTCATAAAGCTGGCCTCCCGTTTTTTTTTTTTTTTTTTTTGGAAAACGGGGTCGTTGGTGAGTGGGGAAATTGGTCCCCTCCCAGCCCCCATCTCGGAACCTTCAGCTGAAAGGGCTCGCACCGCTCACCATACCATATCTTACTACTATTAATAGCTAAGCTACAATCCTATTTGGAAAAGCAAGATGCTACAATCTCAAGGGCTCCAACAGGGAAAAATAGCTCAGTGAGGATAGAAAATAAGGATATAAAAGATGAAAAATAATGAAGAAGATATATTTTAAAAACTGTAACAAAACAAATTTCATATAGAAAATAGACTTATGTCAGCCTGATCTACTTGAAAAACTTGCTGCAAGTCTAAAATTTCTGAAGTTATACAGATTCAACTACCCGAATAGGTAGAACATTCCACAACTTAGTCACAGCTGGAATGAAACTTCTAGAATAGTGTAGTGTTGAGTCTCACGAGGGAGAAGGCATGACTATTAGGATTAACTGCATGTCTAGTATTAAGAACAGGATGGTATTATCCTGGAAGACCTGAATGTAAAGGATGTTCAGAATTATGATAAATCTAAGAATTAGAGCAAATTTCTGTTGGCTGTATTTTAAGTTTAAAGTGGCAACCCTAGTATGCCAGATCGTTATAAGTTTATTATGAATCCATGTTTTTTTTTTTTTTTTTTTTTTTTTTTTTTTTGGTAACTATGAAGTAATGGTTGTCGATGCTCTTAGGGGACCATCGCTGGGAGGCAACTTATTCCCAGATATCTAATACAGTATAGGATTACCGTAATGTTTTAACCCACATGTTAAGACAGCCTATTTAAAGACGACAGCCTTTAAGTCAAATATGATACTAACAACTTCATTGGCATAATGTTGAAATTAGATGATTTTCGTAAGCTGGTTTCTCATATTTTTTTTAAAGAGTTGATAAAACTGATTGTTATCGATTATAGAGTGTCAGTGATATAAAACTTAAGGAATGATAAGAATAAAACCTTGAAATCAACTATTAAGAGAGAACGAAAAAGAAAGCAGGAAACCTTACCTAGATGACACAATATAAATATCCCTTTTTCAGAATTTGAGATTTATAGTTTTTAAAAGGCTTTGTGGCTAAAGTGAAAACTCTTTCTCTCTCTCTCTCTCTCTCTCTCTCTCTCTCTCTCTCTCTCTCTCTCTCTCTCTCTCTCTCTCTACCAAACCACTAGCTACGCCCCTGAGCCACGTACGAGAATAATGAAAACCTTTTGTATTTCAAAAATAAAAAAGATTAATCATAAAAAGAATTGAGTAAACTATCGTTTTAACATTTACGTCTAGAATAAACTAATATATGCCTTTGGCCTTTCTACTTTTTCTAGATCTCGATACAGTATAGTATATCAAACAGTTTTATATCCCAATTTTAAATCTTACTATAGTATAGTATATCTAACAGTTTTATATCAATTATATATCTTACTACAGTACAATATATCCAACAGTTTTATATCCCAATTTTAAATCTTCCTACAGTGCAGTTAATCCAACCGTTTTATATCCAAAAGCTAGAGAAAAAGATAGAAGAATGAAGTAAAAGACCATAGTTTTAACATTTACATTTAGAAGAAGCAAATGCATGCTATTGGTCTTGCTGCTATTTAAGGACCTGACTATATCCGCCATCTAGTCCTGTAACCTGCAGTTGCACGAGTGACTTTGGCGCTGGGTCCTATAAACTTGACCTGCGCTTCCTGTTATCATTTCCATATCATCAAACTCATCAAACAAAAAGAGATAATGATTTCCGATAACCAGAGGAACATCTCGAATGTGCAACGTGATTGCTGTTAATGTATGGCTAGTACAGTGGTAACGTATTTGCCTAGCATTCGCATGGCAGCAGTTCGATCCCCACCCGGGACCGCGAGTTTTAAGTAGTTTACTGGGAAGGCCACTGCTGCGGTAGGGTACTATAGTGGGCGGTAGGGCCTGACCGGCTGATGTTCTGGTGAGCATCTATTCTGATGGAAATGGAACTGAAACCAGACACCTTTAACCTTAACTTTTAAAAATGCTTCTCTTTTATAATATTTAGTAATTTTCTTAGATCATTGCATGTATGCCCTTACTTTTCATGAAGTTAAAAAATAGGTGGTAGATATTCTATCATGATATTCAAAGGAAGGGAAGGGGAGAGACAGAGGTCCGAGTAATCATAGGTCTGGCAATGCTGCCGAGCCTGACAGGAAAATATAGATAGATAGATAGATAGATACACAAAATATCCAGACACCACCTCTTTCATCATACATGCAAGATGAAAACATAGATAATACTGTATACCCTCTGCTTGAGTTAACTCTCCTACTGTTTGAAACATGTATCGCATAATATGACATTATGACACCACCAACCCCTCAAAAAAAAAAAAAAAAAAAAAAAAAAAAAAAAAAAAAAAATCTACTTGAGCCCCCTAAAAAAAGATTAAAACTATGTTTGAAGAAGATTTGCATCTCGTGTTTTTTTCCTTGCTACCAACGCGTAAAATCCCTTGGTATTATGTCCGCCTTAGCTGAACAATACAGAGTAATCCGAAACAACCCCACCAGATTATACACTTAAACCATCGAAACCTTTCTCTCTCAGGTAGTCGACCGGTCGGTAAAACGTAAACAGATATAGTTAAATATAGTTTTCCTTTGGAATGCTACTCGTACGCAAATGGGTGTAACTGTAGAAATTTAGTATCAATTTTGATAAGGGGATATACGAAAGAAGAGTGTAGATTTTGAATTTTTTTTCTACTGTTTGTGTATGTATAGCTAAATAAGGAGATTGAATTTCTTCAATATATATACTATATATTCTCATAAACTGTATATAAGTATATGTTAGATATATAGGTAAACATATAAATGAATATAAAATATATATATGAATAGTTGTTTGTTTTAAACCCCCCCCCCTCTCTCTCTCTCTCTCTCTCTCTCTCTCTCTCTCTCTCTCTCTCTCTCTCTCTCTCTCTCTCTCTCTCTCTCTCTCTCTCGTATGTTTATCTTTAGTCCTCCCTTTTTTGTCTTTTATTCAAACATTTGGCCAACATTTTATAAAGGACATGATTCTTGCTTAGATATAAAGCCATGGTCAAGTAAACTAGTTATTCATCATGGAGCTATTTTCCCTTACAATGATGGTTTCTAAAGAGGGAAAGAAGTAGTCACTGCTATATTCAACCTTTTCATCAATAAATCTTGGATGAGTTAATTATGCAGTAAAACGTCATTGACATTATATACGAGTTACATTGGCACAAGTAATTAAGGACAACTGTTGATATAGAGTAAAAAAATAAACCAAAACGTTATAATAATATTTTCATGATATTAACACTTTCTTCATCACAGTGACATAAAATTAAAGATGCATCATATTAATCCAGAGTAAGAGGTCCTTTTAAGGTCTTTCTGAATGAAGAGATATAAATAGTAACTGGCAACTGTAAACAAACTAGATTTTAAATCTAACCTTCTACCTTGTGTACGTGAATACACGTATTCAACCTACTTCCATAAGTACAGATATTCAATCACATCAAATTATCTTTGCTCATATTTATTCTAAATGTTCCTATTCTGTTGAGGCTTTCAACTCTCTTAAAGTATTCTGCACATTCACTTCATTGTCCCTAAAT